>NC_045641.1:39588242-39891272 GCF_009829145.1 Chiroxiphia lanceolata
GAGCTCACTGAAGGGGTTTTATGCTAAAAATACACAAGGCTCCAAAAATCTGCCTGACAGATTTATTAAAAGGGCCTTCAGTTCTTTTATACTTCAAGGCCGCATGTGGCAGAAATGTTACGACGCTTCTCAGAGGGTCAAAATGACACACTTTTACTGGCAAACTTTGGAAAATAAGTGAACTTGGCAAAAGTTTAAAGCAAATATTCAATAAACATAAAGCATTTCACAAAGCATCGACTTAGAAAATTACAACCCATCCAGGTTTAAGTTACCCAAATATCAATAAAACAAAATTAGAAGAAGGGGAAGAAGCGGGGAGAGAGAGAGAGAAAAAAGAGAATTGTAGCTACCCCTTTAGGTCCAGCATAGATCCAGCTACCAGGAGTCCAGGAACGGTAGACCATGAACCACGCAGTGGCCTCGTGGTGCTGGTTTTATTTGCTCTGGATTCCGTGGCCAATCCCCCCATGGGGGGCTTCTTGTCTGCCACCAATACGGGGCTGGGTTAAGGGCTTCAGGGGTGCCAGTGGCTAATAGCCATTCTGGGCTAAACTAAAGGCATCAGGGACAGGTGGAGAGGATTGGGCAGTGCACCATCCCAGCCTGGCAGAACTTGCCCTGCCCCCTCCCCCGGGTTGTTTCAATCCACTGAATTTCTTTCAGTCCCTCATACATGTACATGCACAGCCTTTCAGTTTCTCAATTTATAGCTGTGACTCTAAGCCATGAACATGAACCCGCAGTATGTTGCTGCAGCAAAAGTGGCCAACTACATCCTCAGCTGTATCAGTAAGAGAAGAGCCAGGAGGTCAAGGCAAGAAATCTATCCCTTCTATACAGTACTTGGAAGACCACATCTGGAGCATTATGTCAGTTTTGGGCATTGCAGTACAAGGAAGACACACACCCCGGAGTGAGGCCACTGGAGACAACCTAGATGGCTGTCTCCTTCATCCTTAGAGACACTGAGAACTTGACGGAGTGAAGCCCTGAGGAACCTGTTCTTTCAGGAACTGCTTTGAGCATGTAGTTAGAGCAGATGACTAAATGTGTCTCCCAACCATAGTTATTTTATAAATACACGTCTAAATGTTATTAGCAGCTAATCTTCATGAGTATGAAATTTAGCACATGGATGCATCAAATCTTTTTTTCCTCACATAAGTCTCTAACTGGCACCAGAAATAGGAACAGAACCTCAAATGGATCTTTTGTATTAGTATACAAATACAGTTATTTGTAGTATGGCAGTAAGGGTTAGAGGTCCTTCCAGAAGGGTACATAGGTTTTGGGACCCTTGTGGAGGACTATAAGCTGGCCACACACGATATGATAGCATCCATAGTGATGGAAGTGAGACAAAATCTGCTGAAAGTATCAGCTAGTCTCTGTACTCATCCTATGAGATGCTTTTTCTAGGACAGCCCTGGAATGTTGACAGCCCTTGAATATTGACAAGAAGCTGAACATGAGCCAGCAGTGGGCCCAGGTGGCCAAGAAGGCCAATCCTGGCCTGCATCAGGAACAGTGTGGCCAGCAGGACCAGGGAAGTGATTCTGCCCCTGTGCTCAGCACTGGTGAGACCACAGCTGGAGTACTGTGTCCAGTTCTGGGCCCCTCAGTTCAGGAAGGATATTGAGGTGCTGGAGCAGGTCCAGAAAGAAGCAACGAGGCTGGTGAAGGGACTCAAGCCCAAGTCCTATGAGGAGAGGCTGAGGGAGCTGGGGTTGTTGGAGTTGTTTAGCCTGGAGAAGAGGAGGCTCAGGGGAGACCTCATCACTCTCTACAACTCCCTGAAAGGAGGTTGGAGCCAGGTGGGTGTCGGTCTCTTCTGCCAGGCAACTATCAGCAAGACAAGAGGGCATGGTCTTAAGTTGTGCCAGTGGAGGTTTAGGTTGGATATTAGGGAGAAATTTTTTACAGAGAGGGTAATCAGGCATCGGAATGGGCTGCCCAGGGAAGTGAAGGTTTTTAAGACAAGACTGGATGTGGCACTCAGTGCCATGGTCTAGTAACTGCGGTAGTGTTGGATCAAGGGTTGGACTTGATGATCGTGGACTTTTTGAACCCGGCTGATTCTATGATTCTATGTGTTCACCAACATATAGGCAGTACAGAAAGTCAGTGGACTAGAGTCAGTGGCAAAAACTGGGAGTGTAAAAACACCACAATACTGAAGTACCCAAAATAGGTTTAGTCAGAGCATTTTTCACCTTCTGATCATCACTACCAGGTCAGTGCAGTTTTTCAGGGCAAGTCTGCTGACAACAGTGCAAGGCTGTCCAGCTCCAGACACAAGTGAATCTATTGCCATTATGACTCCTGTAATCTATCACAGCTCAACCTGCAGAATATAGTGTGTCACAGTAAATGAGACATTGGATTGTAATTAAACTAGCAATTAAACTGTAAATAATTTCTGCAAATAACTTATTTCTCTCCAAAGAAAACCTCCAAGGATTTTTAAGAAGTGACCACAAGAAAAAAAATCAAATAAGTTCTATTTAAATTAGAGTACAAGGGAAAGCAAACTAACATAAATCTTGTGGAAAAAGTCAAACGTAGACATTTTTATGAACCCCTGTATGACAAAAATGGCATGGCCAGTTTCCTTAAAAAAAAAAAAATCAATTTCTTCAGAGATAAAGCTTAATAACTTACAGAGGGAAAGCCAAACTGAAGAGTCAGTTAATAAAAAACTTTAGCATTGAACAGGCCTTTTTAAACTTAGGAGGAATGACTGTTGCTCTAACAAATCCCAGAGGTTATTCTGCAGATACCTTTGTATTTATGAGGGAATAATGATGATAATGCCTTTCTGTGATTATGGTGGGAAAAGTGTAGGCCATAGATTCCAGCAGAAGGAAGAAAGTTAAGGCATGAAGGACTCCACTGTAAGTCCCAGAATAACTTAATCTAGGCTCTCATCTTTAGAAAGAACATTTTAATTTAGAGTTCCAACATCAAAGAGCATATGAAATCACCATTTCTTTGAAAATCCACACTTAAGGACAAGGAGATATCGGCCAAAATCCTTAAACTAATTAGTACCAAATACTCCTTTGGGCTGAACTTCTCCCTAGGATCAAATTACTGAGCTTAAGCTAGCAAGCTCTTAGTCCAGTCTCAGTGTGGGCGAGGATGAGCTTCTAGTGATGAGAATCTTTAAACTTTATTATCTCCATCTTGTATTGCTTTTTAGTCTGTTTTTATTCTTTTCTTTTTTCTTCTATCCATTAAGTAACATTCCTGACTAGCTACTTCTGTTCACATAAAAACAAGAATGAAAAAACAAACCATTGACTTAGTAACTTTTCCATTCCTCAACAGGAGCCACTTTATTACTGTACCTCATCATCAGTCATAATTGGTACTGCAGACTTTACTTCCATCCCTAAGAGAAAAGGGCCAATGCTGATTCTTGCAGAAACAGGTCTCATGTTAAGGCTGAAGAGGATGACTGTGACTGTTCAGACCATTTCTCTCTTAGGATTGGTAATGTTATCTCAGAATATATTCCGAAATTAATAGAAAGGACTGAGAAGGAAAGTAAGAGGACTGGAAACTGAAGAGGCCAAAAGCAAAAAACCTAGGAAGGTGCCAGGGGATTCTCAATCACAGATTTATGAGCAGCTAGGAAAGATGATCTTGCCCCAGACTAAGTAGGAACTACTGAGTAAGGAAGAAACTATGTCCCCCAGTGTGCAACTGAAGTCACTGTTCCCTTAAAACTTCATATTTAAGTTCAGCACTTGAATTAAAATTACACATTGGTACATTAACTTCTTTAGGTCCCTACTTGATTTATAGAAGATAACAGTAATGGAAACTGTGCTTTTAAGACAGCAGGTCTTACTACAGATTTATACCTGTCTAACTGTGAGGAGAATTAGGTTCACTGGGTAGGATTTATTTTTCTTTGCCTAAATTTTTTAAAAAGCAAGAAAGGCCTTCTTTTCATTAGCATACTGTAATGACTAAAAATTCAACTTTGACATGGATAAATATCTATCAAGGTTTGCAGAAGAGACATTACCGCTGACCTTATCATCTTAACAACACAGTTGGAGAGCTCTATTCCCTTCTTATACTCATGCAATTTGAAGGCTACAACATATGCTATAGAAAAAGCAATAGGAGAAACAAAACAATTCTTTCTGTTTGCAAACAAAATGATGTTGCTGACAGACAGAATCGCCAGAGGTAACTAGTTTACCATATTGCATACTGGCTAAAACATAGCTACGAAGAAAGCAAAATTCAAAAATCTTTTCTTGTAATTATATTAATGATACATAATTTCCAGTTCATTTATCCATGTGGTTTGCAAGCTTTTAAGCCCAACAGTAGTTTAAATGTCAGAACTGTACAGTGACTGCATTTCTGGAAGAGATGTAAATACATTTTTTAAAAAGGACAGAAATTATTATGAAATGATGACTACTGTAAAAGAAAAATTCTGACACTTTCATGATTGGCATTTTAAATATAAATACTAGGGTAATTTCACTGTGGCTTTGAATGACATGACAGTGTGAGCTAAATGAAAACAAACTCCCTTGAGAATTATTTATCAGGCTACTGATATTCAAAAGAATTTTCTGAAATTTAAAATACATTAACTAGTTCTTTACCCTAGTAACCTTATTCCATTTTTAATTCACATGGAAGTTCTTGGCCTACTCTGCATAGTTAGGTGGTAGAACTTGCCATGCTTCATGGCTGGGCTGGTTTTGTTGACGGATCTTTGTTGTATGTCTGCTGCACGGGGAAAGTTTTGTGGACATCTCAAATTAGAGACATGAAATTTAGGAAGCTTGAAGCCATAAGGTTTTAGCTCCATTTCACTTCTCTATATATTCTAATACTATTCATCTTCATTCCACTCTCAGGGTGGTGTAAAAACAAGCATATTTTGCACTTAATAGGCAATTCATTCCAGTCTCTCCAATGTAGTTATCCTTATTTTTTATTGAAGGCAATGGAATATCCTCTCTTATGCACATTGTGATAATCATTTGTATCCATTTGAAGACATTGTTTCAGTCTGGACCCTTGCCTTGGAGGTAACACTATCATTACTGACCTGCTTTGCAAGGTCAGCTCCTCAAAATCAAATTATAAATTCCACTTCACATTCTTTTTATTACACAGTCATCCATGTGATGCATATGCTCACCACAGATTATAAAATTTTGCATGGGGAAGCCATAATGTCTACCACCATAAGGTAAGGAAATTGGCAATATCTGGGTGCTCTGGAAGCTAAGGCTTCAGCGGTTGGCATTTTATACAGTAGATTCCACCTGAAAGGGAACTGGGACTTCAGTCCAGCTCATCTTACCCACATTGAAAACACATTTTTTCTGGAGTACCATCCTGAGCACCACTTTGGTGAAAACTGACTTTCAAAGTGGGGAGTAGGATTAGGGAGGGAGAGTTGAAAACCCAAAAGAGAATCCCTGAACTAGGGGCACCATCTACAGGGGAACAGACTGACACTGACTCAGAACAGTCCTTGCATTACATAGCTGACATCTATCTGTGCAAAGCTTATGCAGGTTTTAACATCCCCTCATAAAAGAGAACTTTTGTTCTCATTTTCATTTCTGCTGCCACAGTGTCCAGGAGCCCAGGGCACAGAGCAGGAGCTCTCAGTGTCAGCTGCTATACAAATGCAGACTAAAAGAGAATATCTCTGCCTAAACAACTTAGAAGCAGCAGCAGATGCATACAGATCAAACAGAAGAAAACAATGAAATCAAATGACACACTCAGACAAACATCAGTGAGCGCACTAACAAGTTCTTTGATTTCGCTCTTTGATTTTTAGCTAGAATTTAAACCACAAACCCCCAACACTTGTTCTCCACTCTCTACCCAAGTTGCAAACACATACATTAATTCAAAAATTATCTTCAAAGATTTACTTCATATGACACTTTTGTTAGTTGTGTACAGCTGAACAGTTACTCCGGTATTTATTAATTTTACTGAAGGTTTATTCTCACTTTTGGAACTTAGCTTTCTTGTTTTTATGTTCTGATGCAGATTTGGCTGCCTGACTGGGAATGCTTTCTAAATACAACATCGTCACCCAATATGTATTATGGAAACTTTACTGATACCAAGGGTGTGACAACAGAGCACTAAAAATGGGATTCCGAGCGTTTAATCTTCAGCTATACAGAGCAGCCCTTGGATTCCCAGTCAACTAGAAAAAAACCCCCAAACAATCAAGAGCATGCATTTAATTTGCTAAAAGAAGTTTCAGAAACATGTGCTTGAACTCATGCAATCAGAACTTAATTTGAAAAGCTGTTCCATTTCCCTAAGCACAAGCCAATTCCTTTGTCTTCATGCAAAGGAACCTCTCTCAAAATGAGAAACTTGAGGATGTAAAAGGTCAAATCAAAGTAAAAATAGGAGTAAATTACATGATAATGAAGAACAAAATAAAAGCATCTTCCTGTTAAAAACAGGTATGTGTGATCTCATGCAACACAAGGGCAGTGAATCATGATAGTCACAGTTCAAACAGCTAATTTACAGATCTAGACTCTACTTGTTCAAGTAAATTAACATGCCACCAGTATGATTTACTCATTCACCTGCCACTGATTTGCTCTCAGGACTTACCTGACTTCTCATCTTGTACATCTAATAGTGGCAGTTGTGATGCTTGGTCACACAAAGGCTGACATACAAAAGGAAACTGATGGCAGCTTGGGCCCAAAGTTAGAGCCCTCACTGCTGGTTTTTTACATGTAACAACTGCTGATGCTTCTGAATTAGCCTCAGTTCAGTGACTGTTATTCTAGTATTTGCTCTTTATATGCCATAAAACTTGCCAGAATAGGCCTGAGAATATAGTATACAGAGTATAAAAAATGAAAATGGCAAAGACAAACATCACATCATTTCTGGTTTTGCTTTTTTATTTAAATTCTTTCAAGATGCTCCTGTATCTCTGGCTCAGTCAAAGTCTAAATTAAAAACAAGGCATATGAAGAATATAAAATCTAGTTCTTTATTTGTACTTAGTAGGATTCCTTAGTAGGAACTTATGAATGGTAGACACTATTTAAAATTCTCTTCGGATACACTAGAGCACATTAAAAAAAAATCAGAAAAACCTTCACAGTAAAAAATACAGTGATCTGTGATTCATGAGTTTAGTGGCTAGCATTTGGCTAGCACTCCAAGCATTCATCAAATGGTTCCTAAGCTCTTCTAGAACATCCTTGCCCATTCTGTATATGTATGTCATTCCTCAAGTCTCCCAGCTTCTTTGGTATAATTAAATAATGACTCGATAGTAAACATCCATTTCCTTGAGAATTCAGTAGTGAAATAAAACCTCTTTCTCTATCAATAAACCTTGAACCCGAAAGGAACTGAAGGAAGCATGTGTGCTAGAAGGAAGCATGTATGCATGTGCTGCATCTGTAGCAATTTGTTTATTGCAAACAGCCAAGCTCAGAAAATATTAGGTGAAATCTCTCCCAATACTCTCCCAGCCCCTACTACAGCTTTCCTTTTTTTTTTTTTCTCAAATGTAGCAGAATAATCATGTGTGGACTACCACAGTCAGAGAGTGAAAAAGTCATGGTATACTCTTCAGGACTACTGCTAGATAGCATTTCTGTTCCTTACTGTCTCTACACTAAGGAGGGGCCACTGGGCTTAATGATGTTTCTTGTCTTTGCTCAAATACGAAGACAGAGTATGATGTGTCATGCCTTGTGAATGTCAGACTCCTACAGACTTCTGGCTGTGTGGCTGTTAGGAACTCAGCATCAAGTCTTCATAATTACTAGCACTGAAACGTGTCGGTTTTTTAAACTGACCAGATAAATGATCCTAGAGAAAATAGTCCTCAAATTCTAATGTATCGGGACAGAGAAAACAGCAACAATTTTACATCAGACAGGGTAATCTAGGCACAGGAGACCACTTCTACACATGCAGTTTAAATTATGGTGGTTTCTCCTTTCCATAGTTCAGCAAAACTTTTAGAACATAATTTCTTTTGCATTTGTTGTCCTTTCCCCTCTTATGATGTAATGTGCCCATAAAAGAAAAACTGGTATTTTGCCTAACAGACCTAAGAACACATGTCTAGCACTGATGTGATGAGAAAATGTGTATTCAAACTGAACTGGAAAAGGGCTGTGACTTTCAGAGGCAAATCCCACCATGAAAATATGGGTGGGGAATTGCAGGATGAAATTCATTTGAAGGCATAGTAAGTCACCTATGAGATGAGCCTGGGAGCTCCATTACTTTCTCAGTTACCTACTAATGATGGCATACGGGCTCTGCTCTTTGCTGGGCTTCTCTCTTTGCCAACACTGCTATTTATCATATTAAGATGAATTGTAGATAAATTTCATTCTCGTGTACTAACTGAAATCAACTAAATAGTTGTGAGATATATTACTACTTTCTCAAGTTTTCTTAGAACAACTGTAATCCAGCAGTAGCCTGCACAGTAGTGCATCAAACCTGGGCTACAACCTGTATGTTTGGTACCCTGTGACTAATTAAAGGTTATAGGAAACTGTTACATAAATACCACACTGTTATGTTTGCAATTTTACAGGTAAAATTGTTTTCCTCCTGTGCCTTTGAGGGTATAGATGCAGTAATAATATATGCCGAGGAACAAAGAACTTCAGTCTGTTGTATTTTTAAAACCTAAGCTTACATCTAAATCTATTTTCATTTCCCTTTGGAACCTGAGCAGCTTTTTATGTTATATTAAACATTAGACAAATAGGGTAGATCTAATTAAAAGTTGAAGAAATGTGCTCTCCTTAATTGAATTTGCTACAGTTACATTTTGCAGACCAATGTTAATCAAAGCTCCAGTTCAGAGTGGGTAGATCAAGGGAATTAAGTTAACCCTTGCACGTCCTTACCTGAACACGCGATACGGTCTGCTCTCGCCTAAGCCACAGGCCAATTACGACTCACCGCTCAGTCGCGACTGCCCGGTGCGAGCAGCCCAGGGGCCGCCACAGAGGGACGGCTGCGCACCGTAGGCTCGCTAAAAGTACCAACAACGCCTGGCGGGGGTCGCCGCCGCCTCCGCTTCCCGCCGACCTACCAGCGAGGGCTCCTGCCGCGCCCTGCCCGGGGCACCCCGCTCACCCGACGGTCGCTGTGCTTGTGGCACAGCGCCTCGTGCTGCCGGGCGGCAGCCCCGGGAATGCCAGCCACGCCCGCCATGCGCGGGGATGCCCTCCTCATCCTCACCACCCTCCCCCTCTTCTTCCTCCCCCTCTTCTTCGTCCCCCTCCTCCTCCTCCCCCGCCCGCCACCGCCCGGCCCCGCCCGACGGGGAGGACGGAGACCGGGCGGCCGCGGGATGGGCGAGGCCGGTGCGGCGGCTCCACCCATGCTGGGCGCCACGCCATTGGCGGCCCGGGCGCGTGTCCCCGCCCCGCAGCCAATGAGGGCGTTGGGCCGGGGGTGATGGGCTGCCTCTCGCGGGAGGGATTCCTGGAGACGCTGCAGTGTGGCGGCGCTCCGGGCGCCGCGCAGCCCCCGTGCCACCTCCACCGCCCCGCCCGTCCCGCACTGCCTTGCCCGCCGGCGGCCGACACCGCCGCTCAAACTTAACGCCCGGCGCGCCGCCAGCCCGCCGAGCGCAGGGGATCGGGGCAACCGGCCCGCTGTGCCGGGGGCGCTCCGCCCGCACCCCGCCGTGCACCGCAGCCTCGCCCCGGGAGGTGCCGCCGCGGGGAGAGGCTGAAGGACGAGCCGAGAGCGCCCGACCCGGTTGCCAGGTAAGGCAGAGCTCCGGGGCTGCCCGCTGCCGCGCCCGGGCGGCGTCGCCTCGGGCAGGGGGGGCGCCCGCTGTGCGGGCGGGGGCAGAGCACATGCTCCGGGGGCGGCCGGCGGCTCTGCCCGCGGCTGCCGGGGGGCGGGGGCCCGCCCCTGGAGCGGTCCCGGCGGGGGTAGGGGCGGTTACGGGAGGGGCGACACAGACAAAGGGGGCGCCCGCGCCCCCCCCCCCCCCCCCGCCGCTCCCGCGGAGCTCCGCTGTCGCCACCCCCCGCTCTGGCTGTAGGAGAGGGGAGCTGTCCGCCCTGCATCTCTCCATCCCTCCCCGCCGCTGCCCGGAGCCGGCGCCCAGGCGGTCGCCGAGCCAACTTGTTTCTCCGGGTGTCACCTGGCTGCTGCCGCCGCTGTGCCCTCGCCCTCGGCAGGGTGGTCTGTCCCGACGGCCGTCCCTGCCGAGAGCGGTGGGGCACTGCGGTGTGCCCCCGCCGGCGCTGGTCTTCCCTCTGGACCGCAGGATATCTAATCATCATTTGTGTATCAATTCACAAAACCCTTTCCCACATTACTTAGAAAGGCTACCAGGCTAACGCGTTTTCTTTCCGTGCAATTTCATTTTCTTTGACATTATTTCCTTCATTTTACGGAATGCTGCTTGCCCTGCTTTGATGTGGGGTACGTTTTAGTCTGGTTCCCAGACGCACACGGTATGTTTAAAAGTTAATTTTGGCTATCAAACTCTACTAGGGACAGTAGTAAGAAAGTGGCAAAGAATATGAATATTTCTTTTGTTTCCAGTCTTCTGAAATAAAGATATCAAACGACTACCGACTTCTGGTAGTCAGTGTAGTAAATAAATTAAATGTAGTCATTGGAATGAGCCTGTGTGGTACTTTCAACAATCTGTAATTCAATCATCTCTGATACAAGCTGCCTTTTGCTATTATTCATCAGACCCAGCTGAGTGATTTCTGTCAGATGGGAAGGGGTAGAGAGAAATCTCTAGGTAAATGTAACTGAAAAGCTTTCCAAGTTGAGTCCTAAATGAGCACAGAAAAGCACTTGGCCACAATTTCGAGACAGATGTTGGCATCCAAATAAATCATTTCTTTTGGTTGTCTGGGGATGTCAAGTTTTATTTTCCTTCTTTAATAGCCATTTGTGGGTGAAGAAGGAGTTCTGTCTTTATTGCCTTGTAAACTCAGTGCAAAATGTTGTAGTGCAACAATATTTCAATGGCTCTGAAATAATATTTTCTGTACAAAGGTCAGTAGAGTAATTTTAGATACACATACATGTTATAGACAAATAGACTACTAATCTGCAATGGTGATACTCATCCTCAGAGCTGCTGTGCAGTGTGCCATCCATGTTGCATGTTAATCTATTATGTGCTGTTTAAACTGCTTTATTGTCCGTGAGAGTTACTTCATCCTAAGAAGTGGAAGATGGTATTTGTAGACCCAAGGGGAGTCTCCTTTCCCTGGTGAGTTGACATCTAGAGTTACAGATGAGCAGTTGTTATAGGAGTGTCCCTGAAAAAGGGAGGGGGAGCTTTTGGGTACAAGGACAAGTAAGCAGTGAACTAATTTGCTTTGTGAGGATGTGAAATGACATCTCCTGCCAAGCTTAAATAAACCTGCTCAGAAGAAGTGTAAGGAGATTGCACATGTGTCTAGAATAGTATTTTCTTGTCTGTCTTGGAAACAAATGACCTGATTTTATGTCTTGAGTCAAATACGTATCTTTTTTTCTTTCAAGCTTTTTGCATTTGTTGTTTTATTAGTAGTGTCTGAGGGGAATATACTTTAATGTGGTATAGTTGCTCAAAATTTGCATCCATGCAATTCATAATTTGAAACTATATAGCTTAAAAATGTAGTGTAGGCAGCTTGAGTGAGAAGAGATAATTTAAAAAAGAACCACAGGGCATAAGATAATGACATGCTGTAGGAAATAATCATACTCCTGCACTTGCAAAAGCATGAAATGTTCCAGTGTAGCCATTTCATACAAGCCCAATTTTCCTTCACATTAAGAGCGCCTAAGTGAGCCTTATTAATGTTTGATGCAAAAGATGCTAAATCCATTTTAAGGATTGATACTGGAATTTAAAGAGGTAGCTCACAGACTAACAGAGCAAATCTAACACTTCTCCAAAACAAATGTGAAAAATAATCTGTTACCATGTATGTCATAGCAGCACAAGTGGGATATAGCCTTTTCTGTACCACGGGTGGGCAAGAAGCCCTTTAAAACCATGGATACAAAACAGTGTTTGATTTAACAATCTGAAATGTTCTCTTACCTTAATCATAACTTAAATCAGATATAACAGCTGACTGAGAAGATGCTCAGTGTTGATTAGTGTAGTAGTTGAGAAGGTGTGAGATAAGGGAAGGTTCTGTTTGTCAGAAACCTAAAGGAAAAAGAATCTATATTTTTCCAGCTAGCAGAGAGACACCGGAAACATAAAATCAATTTTTATGGTCTTTTGGCAGGGTTGGCTGTAATAAGTAAAAAGGAGCAGTTCAGTGTTTGGCTGAAGTTTTTAAGCCACTCAGCTGTACAGAACTCAGTTAATTGATGTTTTCTCACATGAAAATGAAGCTCTTATTTAGCATATCATGATCTTTTCCTCTCAGTTCAACAGTCTGATTACAATTTTAAAAATACTTGTGTGGGGGTTTATATTTATATGCACATTTAAACACACAGATAAACTCTTTACTGGGAATTGTGTTCTGAATAAAGAGTGCATACAACCTCTTTTACCTGCTGTGGAAGAGACATTAAAGTTTGCAATACAAATAAAAAGGAAAAGAAAATATTTCTGCGTGTCTGGAAGAAAAGCATGGAGGAATTATTACGCATGGATCCCATGATCTCCTTCCGTTTGCTGGAGGTGCCCATATAAATGTGCAGTTCCACAAAGAAATACTTCATCGTTTGATTTTGCTTTGATTCTTTGTAGAATGTTTGTTTTAAACATAACTTGGTGTTTAGGAAGAACCTTAATTAGAAATACAGATAAGGGAGGCTCATTAGCCAACTATCAATTCGTGTTTACTGCTGATATTTACTAAAAATACTTGTGGTTAAATAAAAGCATTTGCCAGACTAAATAAACAAAATAGGTTAACATATTTTCAGGATTGTTAAGTACAAATGTCATCTTTGCTACAGTGGGCTTTATTCCTCCCTAATATACCTCGGTAAAAAGGGGGATTAGGAAATGGTGTTTATACTGTTAGATCTTTTACAGAAATACCGGATACTAAAGTAGATTGCATAGGAGGAGGACAACTGACAAGGGTTTTTCATGATTTCTTCTGGTGAGATGCTAAGAGCAGGCTATAGGCAACTTCTTTCAGGGACAGACCAGCTGAGCGATTTGTGCAAGCAGTGTGTGGAAAAAGTTTTGTTTGAATAAAAAAAAAATAAAATATTTAAAAATATTTTTTGAAAATATTTTTTTCCCTTGAGGACTGCAGTGACTGAAAACTGGATAGGAGCCATAATAAGAATGTCTCCTTAAGTACTACTTTTGACAAATGTTAGTCAGTATGTTTTAGAGGTTGACTTCTCTATTGTTTTCCTTAAGTGACTAAAGGAGTAGCACATGAATGTGTTATGAGAGAGCTGAGCATTTTTCTTAATCTGTTTTCTTGTCATTACTAGTCTGGAGGTCTTTCCCCGGAACAGCAGGCACTGAGCACTTCTCCTTCTCCATACTAGAGGGAGTGGTGTTGCCATCTTTTAAATTCTCAGAGAATTGCAAACACAGGATGCCATTTCTCTTTTCTAGTCATCCCTAAAGATGCTCAGAGAAATGTATCGGAGCACAAAATAAATCTGGAATTTCTCCTATGCAGTGTAATTATCTGATAAACTACTAATATTTAAAAGGTTCTTCTAAATGGAGAAAATTTACAAATTTTAAAAAATGTCACAAAAACTTATCCAAGTGACTTAGTATTCATCGACTCTGAATTATTATAGTAATAAACCATTTTTCAGGAAACAAAATTTTATTTAGGAGTGGCTAAAACCAATTTGGTTATTTTAGTGCTGCTGTCTGTAAGTTTCCTGGACACTATTCAGAATTTATAACAGTAGCCAAATGTATTGAAGTAGCTTTAATACTCTAGCCATGTCTGTAGTGACTACGTACATGAGTACCACAAAGACATGAGGATACGTGCCTCAAAGTTGCCCAGTAATGTTTTAATGAATTGGTTAAAATTCTGCTTGCAAGTTCTGGTTTGTACCTTTATCTTAAGGTATTATTTTTCTATATGTGGCTGAAAAATTGGTGTAACAGTTGCTACGTGGGAAAGCTGGTAACCAGTTGCCTGGCTTGGCTCAGAGACAGGAGTTTACGTGTGAATTCACTCATCTGTATGTGTTTGAATAACCACGTGGATAGTGCAGTTGAAAATAATTGGAGTGCTTTTGCACAAGGCATGATAGAATATGCTGAATTGGAAGGGGCTCACAAGGATCATCAAGTCAAACCCTTAGGCCCCGCACAGGACCATCCCCAAGAGTCACACCACGTGCCTGAGAGTATCATCCAAATGCTTCTTAAACTCTGGCTTGGTGCTGTGGCCGCTTCCCTGGGGAGCCTGTTCCAGTGCCCAACCACCCCCTGGGTGAAGAACCTTTTTCTAATGTTCAGCATAAACCTCCCCTGGCACAACTACAGGCCATTCCCTTGGGTCTGGAAATAAAGATTCCATGACAAATAGTTTATTTGGTTCAGGATGTTGTCTCAGTCATGCTTTTCCTAGAAAATTTGTGCATTTGTACGTTAACAGGTGAACACTAGACCTAACTCTTATTTGGAACACTTAAGGATCACTTGTAGCATGTAATTTTAATTTTTTTTCCTTTTCCCAGTATTTCTTTATAATAATTTATTTCTATTGGATTTCTATAAACATGTATTAGAATTGGGAGGAATTCTTAGAAGAATATGTAACAATGCAGTTAGAGTGTGGTGTTTTGTTTTGTTGTTTTTTTTCCAAAGGCTAAAAGTGATAACTTAAGAAAAACTTGATGATGTGATGTGTTGATAAAAGACACAATATATTGATGAATAGTTGAGGGTTAAAGAAGGATTGTGTGATATACATACACCCCGATCAAAATAGTTTTGAAACTTTTTTTTCTGATTAAAAAAGGACTGTGTTTCTTGTTGAAATTGTAAGCTTGTTTTGAATTTAGTCAGGCATTTGATTTAGTTTAGGGTAATGTTCTAATTATAAAAATAATGGTGTAAAACAGCATCGTTGTCCCTGTAAACGGATTTCTTTTTTTCATGTACTAGATTGCAGAAGAGATAGTGTATGAGGAATTGCCATCTCTATTATTCCAACTCTTTTCATTACCTTTGACAATGATCTGGAATAAAATACAAAATCCATATTCATGAATGTAATTCTGGGGTTTTTGTGCCAATTTTAATAAAATTGGGAAAAGTGCTAATATAAACTGATTTAATTTGGTTTCTCATCCTACAATATCTGAATATGTGTTTTAACAAAGTGAAAAACAGTAATACTTTTGCCTACTTCCAGTAAAAAAAAATCATGAGTCTCCCTAAATACTAGCTCTGAGAAAAGAATTGGGGATTACATCTGGAGATCATCATCTGCCCCAATTTTGAAGAGCAAAGAAGCCATATGCATCTGTAAGCACTGCTCAGAGTAGGAAAGATGCCCATCTCAGAAAGGATGCCACATGACTAGAATTATTTTAGAGGAAGGACTTGAGTTGTGTGATTTGAGATGTGCCCAATCTGTTTCTCAGTGGAAGTCCTAAAAGCTTACCATTCTCTTTGGAAAGCTGTATGTGCCGAGAGCTTCCTTGATGCCCACACAGTGAACATATTAAATTATGCTCTGGTATGTAAAAGGTCACACAGCAGCCTGGCTGGGCACACAAACCACAAGACCCCAAACTAGAAATGAGGTATCAATGTTTTTCCATCGGAGTAGCAAGTGTGTGAGCCACCTTAGTGAGGAGATGATACCTTTACTTGAAGTCTGTAGATCAGTATTTTCTTTCCTTTTAGCTAGACCAGGTACAAGTTCTAGATTTGATGGTGAAATTGCTGGATTTCTGATTTGTGTTAATCCATGAGAACAGAGTAGGTAATCACCTGTCCTTCTGACCTTAAAATCACCAACCCATTGAACTTGCTGCTATTGACTCCTACTGTGTCTCTTGGATTAAATAGTATTTGTTGTAGAAGATGTTGCGACATGTTACTTGTGTAGTGTGAAGAGGTTCTGTCTGAACTTCCTTTAAGCTGCCCTTGTATGTTATAATCCTATTTTGTCCCATGTTACTGACAAGAAATTTTTGTTTGTTTATCTAACTGGTGTTAATCTTTGAGACCCGATTTAAAGCCTATTGAAGTCGATGACACTTCCTTCCATTTATTTTGTTCCTCTGATACGTCCTAAAACTATAAATTGAGTTTATTACTAGGAACTTTGATTTAAAAGAATATGCCTGTTACTCTTTTAAGATGTGGGAGAACCAATGTCCTGTGTCCCATCATTCTAGCGTGGACTTGCGTGGACTTGCATAAATAGGCCTTAGTTTCTCGATGCCATCAGTGAGATGCTACCCAAGGGACAGTTTTCTGCTAAACCTGTTTTGGAGCTGGCTGTGGAGGTGTCAATCCTTGTGCCTGGCATCTGAGCCAGGGAACCCTGTCATGATTCTGCTTTGCACCAGGATAAACTTGTCTTGGTGGGCATCTCGTATGTCCTCTTTCCATGTGTACTACATGGCTATGGATGGTTAATTGGTGGCATTGGTAAGAAAAGAGGTGTCTGTTAGGAGAGGGATACAACTCAACTGAAAAGGCAGGTAAGAGTTAGCTTTGAGAGTGTCTTCCCACTGAATTGCAAAGAGATGTCCTTGACTAGTCCAGGTAAGGGTGGAAGACAAACACATTTTTGACTGCTAGTGGAGTGATGGTTGAATTTCAGGATTTCTGGATCCTGAAATTAAAGTTTATGTATTTTCTAACAACCCAAATGTTTAAAGATGTGTTTGTTACGCTGTTGCATTTGATAACTGTATCATGCTAATATTTCCTTATGAAGAGTGTCAGTGGATTTTTTTTTTCCACAGTTTTCACTTCTTCATAGTTTCTTTTCATAAACTAACAACAAGCTGCTACCTTGCACTTGCTCGTCAGTTTTGGCTTTCTTACTTCATGCTTTGTTAGCTTGCTCAGCTGTTAGTTAGAGCAGAGAAACACCAGGCAATATCCATGTGACCTTGACAGAGGTCACTTTCTTCTTCATGATGTCCTGTAGCTGCATAAGGCCTTTGCTGCTCTTATCTTGTATATTTGCCTTATTTTTGTAAATTCTACATAGTAGGATTGAAATATTGCTTTTTTAAAAATTAATATGTATTTACCACTCTTCTAGCCTGTTGAGAAAATGTTGAAAGTGAAAACTTAAAGTAAAATTGTCTGGGACAAAAACACCTGAAGTCACATACTATAGTACTTTCTTGCTCTTGTCATCTTCAAAACATGTGTCCATTTTTAGTAATGACTTGGACCTACATTAATATTCGATATGCAAATATTGGCTTTATAAATCATACACTGGCTAATAATTGTGAGTTGTTTACTCAGAATCAATTATTCTTATTAAATATTGATATGAAAGTTCTGTTATAGTGAGCAAGGCATAAAACTCACTATGGAAATCAGCATTTTAGAAGAAGAATAATAGTAATAAATATTTTATCTTGATATCAAGCAGCTATTGCTCAGATTTTTAAATTGAGCACTGCTTATCTATGTAGTGTTGATTAAATTCTAAAGCAACAACCAGCCAAATGTCTGTTAAAGGTGATGAACCAGTCCTTTGCAGGCATAGTAGAGACTTATTGAAGGATTCAAATGAATCCCAAAAGCCAAAACCTCTTTCTACCTTTCCAGATAACTCATGTATATATGTACTCATTGATGGGATTCCAAATTGTATGTGTTCCATATAAGTGAAAGGAAAAACAATTGGCATAATTTTAATGGAGCTTGTCAATATTACTCTAGTTATAGCTTTTTTGAATTTCCTTCTGATACTAATGTGATACTGGGAACATGTCATTTGATTTGTGTTGAAATTTGGCTCTTAGAATGTCTGTTCACTTCAGCTACTTTTAAAACAATGTATGAATTCAGTGGTGTTAGCTGATTACTTAGAATAAAGCTAAATTATTTGCTGGAAGGGATTATCATCTGGCATGCCTTACTCTGTGGCGTTACTGCCCTCTTCCACTTAGTTCTGTGACTTTTTTTGTGATGAAGAAAAAGAATCTTTACTGGGGAGGTAAAAACCTAACCTCTTGGCATAGTTCACGATGTTGGCTGTAGGTGTTTAAAGTAGACGAATGTGTGAATTTGAAAGGATGACCTCAAGTGCAGACAAAAAGTCATAGGTGGAGGTAGTGAGTATGGAGCCTAGTTGAAGACATATTCATGAAGATTTCTATAAGTTAACAAATTGTTCAAGGTTTTGTCCTGCAGTGGGCCAAATATTGGCTATTTTGTGTGTCCTTTTGGGATAAATATATTGATAATTCTTAATACCATAGAGGTTATGCTGATGAGGTAATGTAAGAATATATCCTCAAACTTTGAAAAATATTAGCTCAGCCTGTCCTGCTTACAGCCGTAGTGCTGTTCAGATACTTAAAGGTAGTTACTTCAGTCAAACTTAGATGTAATTGTATTGAATAAATTCTAGGTTTTAAAAAGTTTTAAGAGGTGTATCGTATAGAGTGTAAACTGTGCTTAGTGTTTATCTTATGCTGTAGCACTTATAAAAAAAAGAGTAAGGGAATGTACTGAAACTTTCCCTCTCTTAAAGACCATCAGCATGTTTATTGGTTGTGGTTAGTCAAGTTTGTTGTAGTTTGAAGCTCTTGCCTCATTATTATTGGGCATATGAGTTTTCTGTACCCATGAGTAACAAGACTGGGAGGAACTAAAAGTAGTAGGCTTAGCAGCAAAATGTGTTAGTGGAGGGGCTGTATGTTCATCAGTGATGATCAAAAGTTCTACACCTGTTTTTGCAGAGGTAAAGATGATGACCTACACAAACACAGCCCAGCAGAGATGGAACTAAACCTTAGCTGGTTCGTTGCAGCAAGTTAGTGTCTAAGACTAATATGCAATAAGCGTATTCACCATATGGGCCAGCACCCTTGCGAATATGAATACAGTCACAGCATGTACAGTTGCTCTCAGTTTTAACAGTAGTAAATACACATGGGTTTTTCCCTAGATAAGGCACACGGAGTGAGCCTGAAACAAATGCATGCTGAAATTTTGTTTCCTGTTACAAAGCAACTGCTTCGGGCCATGTTACTTTTTTCCATTGGACTTGGTTTAATATTGTGCTTCCAATTCTGGCTCAGAATTCCAATTCTTAGGCCAGAATTCTTGTTAGTGTATTTCTAGTGAATCATATTTTTTTAGATGAGCTGAGTTAGGTCCCAGAAATACAGAATTACTTTTTTTACCCTTCAAAGCACTTATGATTGAATTGGAATACTGGAAGTTATTTATTGTCACCATCACTTAGAACAGACTTTTAAACCTATTTTGTTTTTATAAGTTGCTTGCTTGTCTGGACACATGGGAAAAGATCTAGGTGTGATGGCTTAGCTCTCCACATCCTCTGTTAACACAGTGAATTCCAAATGTAGGTTGTAACCGGTGACAGCTGTTTCATAAAGAGCTGCTTCGTATTTGTGAGAAGCAGTGTTTGCTCTGCAGTCTCTTTAGAACAGGGCATGACAAATCTTGTAATGTGTTAACAGTGTGCTTAGCATAATAGGATCCAGATCTTTGACTGGGGACATGGACAGTTGTGCAAAAAAGTAAAAATAAAATTTAGCCCAAATGTTGGAAAAAGTGCCATTATATAAGGCCCCCAGAGATCAATAAACAACTCACTGCTGTAACCATATCATTCTTCTTCAAAAGGGATTTTAATTGTGTCATGGAAACTTCATACTTGAAAAGGTGAACGCTTGTTTGTTAGGCATTCTGCTAGATATATTTTGCTGGTCATTGAGGCTGTACTGTTCATACTAGGGGACTTGGACATCCAGTTTAGATCTCTAAGTAGAAACTATGCTGAGTTACTCTTTACAACCTCTTTACCTTCAATGTGGTATAACTTAGGAATTTTTCAGTTTTATATATGAAAAAGTTTCCTGTTTTCCAGTAATCTGATTTGCCATTTTCTGGTTGAAAACTGGGTAAACTGTTTGGCTTGCTACTGAAAAAAGCTATTTCATGTATAATACCGTGCTCACAACTGAGATTTGAATTATTTACAGGTGGGATGGTACAAAGGGACTGGCTTTTAGCCTTCTGTGGCCAGGAGGGAATTTATCTGGCATAAAGGAGATAAACTAATTCCAGCTTCAGTAATACTTAAGAGACTAGCTGTTTCATACCAGAAAGCAGTTTTTATGATAAGAGAATTAGCAAAGTTCTGCTACAGCAGCTTCCCCAATACAGAAACCAGGTCATCTGTCTGGAGGTTGATGCAATTATTGGAGATTTCTGCTCCCCCTCTCAATGAGAGGCTGATACAGGAGAACATCTAGTCCTGCTCTGGTATGTGACAGCATAAATGGGTGAAACAAATACAAAGCCAAAACCACAGCTGCCCAGGTAGGCTGTCTTGAACACAGACATGATGATTGCAGGTAAAGATTTTAGAATTACCTTTTTATAAAGCATGCAAATCTGTACATAACAGAGAGTCATTTATGTTAAGTAGAAGCCAGTCAAACTAGTGTCCTGTTGATATGTTGAAACATAAATCCAATATGACAGATGGGGATCAATGGCAGAGGGAGATTAAGGATAGGATTCATGTCATTTAAGTTTAAATACCTCCAGAAGGTGATTCATTTGACCTACCTTAGGCATCTGTCTTTGTGTGAGATGGACTACTCTCCGGACGTGAGATGGACTGCTCTTTGAAGCTCTCTTCCTTTCCAGTGACTGTAAAAAGTCTGAGATCACTAGATGAGACTTAATCAGCCAATTTTTAGACACCTGACATGGGACACTTTAATCCTAAGTGATGAGCCTAAGGGCTCATGCAGAGTTTGTGGCAAGGCTGAGAAGTGAACCCCGGTTTTCTGGAGCCAAGCTAACCACAATACCATCTTTTCTATGAAGAGGAGCATTATGTGTACAACTAGTGTGTGATGACTGCTTAAAATTGCTTTAAAATAAAAATAAAAAAAATAATTGATCAAAAGGTGGGTGGTGGTGTATTTGGAAATACCTAATTCAAATTGGACTTAAATTACTTATTTTACTGCAGTTAGTGTTACTGTATTTGATTCAGGGGAATAGAGAATCACAGAATCAGTTAGGTTGAAAATGACCTGTAAAATCATTGAGTCCTGTCAGTAAACCTGCACTGCTGTGTATCAACCTCAGTAGTACAGTAACTTTGTGTAAGAGTCTAAGTTTAAAAAGAATATTTGGAGATAAATGTTTTTGCTGAATAGAAAAGTAAATGTATCTTTCTGCAGAATCTGTGCAGTGCTGTCAGGAAAGAATAAACTTTATATCTTAAAGTAGAGATCTTGAAAATAATGAAAACTTTACTATCAGCTCTGCAGAAAGATGGACGTCTAGTCAGTAAAATTGTAAATAAAGGTCCATTGTGCAGGAGTGACAATATTTTATATATAGCTATGGGCAGTTTGAAGTCAGACTTGTCCACTCTGTGCTGATGAAAGTGGGCTTCTGTGAGGGGAGACAGCTTATATTACAACAGTTAAAAGATACGATGTTTTCTGAAAATGGAATATGAAAGCTGATATGGAGAGTGCTGCTGGCTCCAGCTTTGGATCTTGCCCGAAGCATTCAGGGAACCAAGCAGGTCTGCAGAAGTGGTGTGACGCTTGGCAGAGTGGAGGAATTGCCTCTCTTCTGGTCAGCAAAGCTCTGGGAGGAGACAAGAACAGCAGCAGCTCAGATGTTGCTAGAGTGTGTGTTTTCCCCCTCTGAAGGGCAGTAGGTTTTGCACCTGAACAAGCACAGTGCTTTTAGGGGTTAGCTTGGTTCTTCTTTGCTTGCCTCCCTGCGTACACCCAACGCTTCCCTTCCTCCTTAGCCTACTTCAAAGCTGCAGTTTGTGAGTGAGATGAAATCATGTTTTCTGAGCTGTAGTGCAAAATCTGTTCAAATGGCTTTGTGTCATTTATATGTAAAAATCTGTTCCGATGATCCTGTTCCAGCTGTGAACCAGAACATCCCAGAAGTATGACCCTCTTAATTCATGGCATCACATCTCTACATGGGAATATACTGTGATATTAAAGCTTCAAGGTGTAAATGTTTGGGGTTTTTTCAATGAATTGCTGTGGTAAGGGAATAAAGTGTGCTGTATTAAGCTAAAATGGAAGCTGGCAATGTGAAGAGTAAAATAGGATGTATATTTTAAGCTTATGTAATTTCTGCCTCTAGACATTGGGAATTGGCTATTGGTTTCATGGTACAGTAGAAATTGTATCTTCATGTTAGAGCTAAAGTAAAGTTAAATTAGAGTGGTATAGAAAGAAAAATCTAGTACTCTGAAGTATTATATCACAGCAAAACAGTTGTCTTGTTGACACAGATCATAAGAATTTCTGAGTCTGAAGAGTTTCAATATCTAAACATGATGTTTTTATAGCTAAATGAACCTTTATAAGGTAGACATCAACTATGTATAAATGCAGAAGAGTATATCTAAAATCTGTCATGCTGTCAGAATACAACTGTTTTCTCTACAAATATGGGAATTGTCACTTATCTGCATTCTCTCCTTGCCCTATTTCTCCCCCATATGTTGATATTCACCCATGTGAAAGAGGCCAATTATAGTTTGGCCGTTGTATAAATAATGCAGAAGTTGTCAGTGGCAGAGGAAAATTTATGTTAGAAGACTGAGGGGTTGAATAAGAAAATAAAAGCACCTTTTAATGAAGGTAATGATCTCTGTTTCTCTATCACTTCATGTTAAAAAAGGTATTTAAAAAACGCCCATCTTTTAGTTCTTCATCTAAGGACTGGTTTTAGTAATAAAATCCTGGTTCAGTTTTCAATCAGAATATTTTGTTCTGCAGTATTTTCCCTTTTGACTTTTCCCCAAGCCCTCCTGGGAGCAGGCACTGATCTTTCCCCTTCTCAGGGATTGGTGCTGAGCAGCAGCTGAACTGGAGGAATACCCCAGGACCATGTCGAGGCTCATAGGGAGAGGGCATCTCTTCCCCTTGGCTTTATGGTAAACATTTGGAAAACACAGCGCAATCTGGAGTCAGGCTGCCTTGAAAGTAAATTAATTAGACTCATTAAAGGTGGAGTCCCAAACTTCAGAGCAGCTGGGGCTGATTCTTGATAGCTGTTGCTGGTAGAGCTGGACCCCAGGTGCGTGCTGGGGTACAGGCTGGCTTGGAGTTGCTGTGAAGTTGGCCAAGCTAAATAGCACATTGTTAGTGTGGCTTGTTGTTGGCCTGCTCTTCTGGAAGATGGTCAGAATGTGATCTCAGATGATGTGCTGAGTTTGTTTAATTTCTTGTCTCTTTCCTCCAGCTGCTGTTTCTCTTGAGTATTACAGAGGCTGGTGTGGCCTTAAATATAGTTGTATTTAGGCATCCACTTGGAAGGTCTCACTGACCTGACAGCAGCCTTCAGTGAAACTTGCTTGTCTGCATGGCTACTGGGTCTGCAGTACCTCTGACTGATGCATCAACAGCAGATGAATGATGTGCTAGCCCTTGCCTTTCATAAATGACTCCTTGTTTTCCATGGTGATGCTCTTAATGTGATTGTTAAAAAGGATACTTACAGAAGGAGATAAGGGAAAGCCTGCATATTTTGTGAGTCTTAAAACAGTAATAATGAGGTAAGCAAGTATCTCTTTTTTTTTTTTTTTTTTTTAATCAGGAAGCTGCAATTTTCCTCGTTATCTTTACTCTTTCATGATTGAGCTGTTTGTTTCCAGATGGCTCCTGTGCATGCGGGGATAGGGACACACGTGGCCCAATCTGTTCAGCTGCCGGCCTCGCATCAAACAGCCCAAGGTGCTGGGCACGCTGGCTCATTTGGAGCAGTTTGGCAGCCCCTCCTGTAGCAGTTATTCTGGTGCTTTAATTTCCAGACAGAAAGGCTTTGAAGCAGCATCCTTTTGTGGGAAGAAGAGATTTCAAGGTTCAGAAACTGAAATGCAAAACTGCAGCCACCTATCACCTTTCAAATGAAATTGAATTTATCAGCGTTTCTAAATGTGTCTGCTGTACCAAAGCATTTTGAACTTTTTATTCCAGGTGTTGGTTTCATTAAGCTATTTCTTTTTTCCATTCTGCTGTAGCAGAGTTCTTATTGAAGTATCAGATATGTCAAGTGAAGTATGTAAACAATTATTTTTTTTCATTTTTGACAAAAGTATTCACCAGAGACAAGAGTTGGTGTGTGAAAATACGAAGTCAGCACCATGTGTTTAAGGGTACAATGTCAATCTTGCAGAGGCCTTGAACAACACTTGCTCTTTTTTTGGAAAGATACATCCAAATACATTTCTTGGATTAGTTTTGCCTATGGCTGTGTTAGGCTTTAAATTGACCAGACAGTTTGCCCACACTTTTCTTCCCTTACATGTGCCCTTCTCTTCCATACTTCTTTAAAAAGAACTATGAGGGAAGAAGGATGGGAAATGTAATTAAACACAGGTACTGCAATAAGCTCTGGTTAGGAGGCAAATGAACTTAATGAACTGTAAAGGCTCAAGAGGTGTCCTGTATATAATCAAAAAGTAACTCATTAATACAATAGACAAGGTGATTAGGTATCACCCTATCAGTGATTGAATGAGTTAATCAGTTGTCAATGATTAGAGTCTGGTTTTCAGAAACCATGGTGGTGGTTGGGTAAGCCCTGAAGTCGCCGTAGTAAGGTACTCATTCTATGCAGGGTTCTGTGCATGTGAATTGCTGAGCATCTGGAAATCCCTCTGACATTAAAGTGATCTGTACAGGCGAAGTGTACTTCTAGTTAAAATAGAAACTTCTGAAATAAAAGCATGAGATATTGATACAAAATGGGTACTGTGTATAGATTTAATTTTGGTGGGAGGAGATCTTGGAAAAACCTTTTACCATACCAAATTATTTTTGTAAGAGAAACATAGCTTTGTATCTGAGCTGAGAATCTCTTCAGACAACACTTTATTGATATGTCTGCTGAGAACAGAATTGCAGAATCATTTAGGTTGGAAAAGGCCTCTAAGATCTTTGATCCCAACCATTAAAGGTTGGGAAGGTGTACCAGGGAGATAAAGAGAATTTTATGAAATATTTCAAATAGCTTATGGAAAGGGCATAATTTTCTGGGGGTTTTTGTGGTTTTTTGGTTTTTTTCTTATTCTTCCCCATGGCTCTTCTGAACATATAAACAATTACAGTTTCAGAGACGCTGCTTTATATGAAGCAATGCTATTGAACTCTGGCCCTTCTTATTATAGTTTTTCAGCAAATGTGTGGTCTTCTGAAACCTTAATGACCTGGTCATTATTGCAGCAAGATTTTGTCTTGAGACTGTTGTGTGGTTCAAATTTTCTGAAGTTTCTTCTGAAACTATCACTTGGAAATCAAAGTTGTTTTTACCTCTGCTGTATTATAGCAGTGTTTAAAAATAACTAAGTGTGTAACTTCAGATGGCTATCACATCAGGTGTTTGCAAAAAGAAGTAGAAATCTCACATCTAAAACGTGAGCACATGATCTAAACACTTCAGAGAATGTAATTTTTTTCAGATCCCTTAAAGCTGAATACTAATAAAATAAAGCCTCCAGAAATAAATTTCTATTGTATAAGTAGCTTTAGTTTTTGTTCAACAGCAGAAAACCAGTAATTACTCAAATAGTTTTTGACAATGAACACTTTAGATGTATCAGTCTTTGTCAGAATGAAGTCATTTTTAATTCTGCATAATGTAAAAAAGCATATAACTCTATAAATTGTTCTTGTCCATACTTGCGATGAACAGTGTTGTACAAACTAGAGTTCATTAGAACTTCCAAATTCCAATTATGCAAGTAATAGAACCTTAAGATGCTATCTGTATTGTGGAACAGAATGTCTTAATAATTTCTGTTGACAATTGACAAAAACTGGGTGTACTAAAAGTATAAGTAGTTCATATTTTAAGAATGTCAAGATAGGTTTGGTTTTTTTGCTGGTTTTTTTTCCTGCCTTTTTTTGTATTTTTGATTTTCTGAGCAGATTTCATTTTAACATTCATAGAAATAGGCGATTACTAGAGTTGAGATGAGGAGAAGGTTTCAAGCTGCAAGAGAAATTTGGGGCAATATAAAAACCTGACACAAAATAGTATCTCCAGTTTTACTTGGAAAGTTTTCAATACTGTTTTAGTTTTCAGTAGATTATGTTTTTTGTAAGGAAAAAATCAATTATGCTGACAATAGCAATAATCACACTACATGTAAGGAGTTCAAAGAATAGAAGAAAAACTGGCCAGGAGTTCTCTTCCATGGTAGAAGATAGTGACATATTATTCCATTCAATTTTAGGTTGTGCTTCATTGCTTTTGAAATAGATCTGCTTGGGACATATGCCCAAACTCAAGATGTGGTCAATGTGCTACCACAATTATTTCGTTGTTGAAAAGCTTTCTTTGCCAGAAAAAGAATTATCTAAGACAGATGCTACTATGACAAACAGCTTGAAATTCACTACAATAGATGCTGAAAAGATTAATATGGTAAGAATGTAAGTGTCAAGATTATAAATGGTTAACAATTACCTGGCTTGAGCTGGCAGGTAGCGAAACACCACTCAGACGCCTGTTTACTCCCTTCCCCCGTGGCATGGGGAGAGAATTGGGGGGTAAGAAGGGCGTGTAAGAAGTAAAATTCATGGATTGAGATGAAGACAGTTTAGTAGTACAAAAACAGAAGGGAAAATCGTAATAATGATGAAAGAATTAGATTATGCAAAGCAAATGATGCACCATGCAATTGCTGGCCACCCACCAACTGATGCCCAGTCCAAGTGGCCAAGCAATGGGGCCAGCTTTCCCCCAGTTTATATATTGAGTGTGCCATCCTATGGTGTGGCATATCCCAGTGCTCAGCTGGGGTCATCTGTCCTGGCTGTGTCTCCTCCCAACTTTTTGTGCCCCCCAGTCTCCTAGCTGGTGAGGTGGTGTGAGAAGCAGAAAAGGTCCTTCACTTAGTGTATACCCTGCTCAGCTACAACTAAAACATCGGTGTGTTATCAACATTATTACCCTAAATCCAAAATGCAGCACTATACCAGCTACTACGAAGAAAATCACAGCCAAAGCCAGTATCTGTCTTAAGCATATAGGAGAGGCAATACTTGACAGAAGATCTCTCATAGTTTGTGGGGTGAAGGGCAAAATTATCACTGTTTAAGCAGGTCAGGATTTGTAAATGACCAGTTCTACCAGCAGTGCCCAGCTTGAAGCACATTTGGAAGTGCCTTGTTTTCAGCAGGTGCTGGGCATGCATGCTGCTAAAATCAGGCTTCGCTTGGCCCAAAGGCAAATTTTATTCGTCTGTTAGAGAAACTCTGAGATAGAGGCACTTTGACCATATGACTGATAAGCCTGTAGAGAAAGCTGCCTGATGGAAAGCCTGATCCTGTGTTGTAGGCCTGTCTTCCTCATCCAGGATATTCTGGGTACTGGTCAATGCATCCCATGTAAGATCTTTGAAATGAGCATAGCTGTACTGTGTAGTGTGATTACTAGGTAAAACACACAGCACAATGGCTTTTAGCAGGTTTTTTAAGTAGTAGGTTCTTACTTATTCACTGTAACAGAACACTGTTGAATAAAGGTGAAGAACATGTTTATGATACATGCTTTGTGATTATAATGCCTGTATCTTGTGTCCGTGTAATTTTGTCTTTTTTCATACTTGCAGCTGACGTGTACTCCAATTAGTATTCCATACAGAGTCTCATATATGATACTTTGAGTCTGAATGAATTTTGAAGTCTCCTTAGGAACAAATAAAATGCAAACTGCATGGTGGCTTAAAATATTACTAATGGGTTTCTGTTGAGTACCCTTCAGTGCCCTTCTGTTTACATGATCAGTTAATGGGATCCAGAGAGACCAATCATTAACCATTATTTCTTAAGGTCTCGGAAGCAGGATATCTGCTGGTGCATCAAAACAGATTTCTGAAAATTGTATAAAATCTCAGCAGAAACTCTTGCTTATGCTTCTTTTCTTACTCCAACTGCATATATGGTGCTGTGAGTCCCACATGTTTAACTAATGGTGTTACTACTTTAGCTGAATATGCACACTATATAGGTCTACGTACGGTATACATTTGTATTGCACAGCTTGCACTCATCTGCCAATTATGGTGTTTCTAGCTTGGCATGGCTGTGTTTCTTCTGGCCCTGAGCATGTCTTTGCTATTCTTAGGAACCCATTTCTTCCTTCATATTCTCTGTCATTCTGTATTTGTGGGAGAAAACTTGGGGATGCTAAGTAAGCGTCATTTAGCTAGCTTACTTCAGGAGTGTCCTTGAAGTGTTGTCTTGGGTAGCTACACTAATTGTCTAAGCATTATGCATGGCAAGCAATCTCTCCAGTTCTGTGGAGTCAAGCCTTTGATTATAAAGTTTTTGTGGATGTACAGATTCGAGGGTGAGTATGGAAGTATGTGCATGCAAATATGTGTGCAAATACTGGATATTTTATATCCTTAAGGATAGTGTGAACGTGTGCAACTGTTCTGTTGAAGTTACTTATGTTAGCTGTGTGTCAGGTAAGTCAGAATAAAAAGGCTGGAATAACAAAGGCTTTAGAACTCCTAATTTAATTTTATTTTTTGTTTGCCAATAAGATGTTCTTTTGATAAAACACAAAAAAATGACATATAAAGAAGCAACCACAAAGCCTACAAATTGATGATTGTAATGCCAGTGTAAATCACCAACCAGTAAGGCAAATAAGCCTATGAAGAGTTATCCCACCACCTGCTATTTTTTTCCCAAACACAGATTTCCAAGCTCTTGACAGCAGCACGGGCTGAAATCTTTTTTTGACAATTCTGTGAGTGGAGCTTTTAGGGCGAAGGGCCAGATTTCAGAGGCGAGGGTACTATAAAATTTGAGGAATAGCTGATCAACAAACTCTTGTTCCCCACCTGAAACAAAGGTAGGTACTTAGGCTTTTGTTCCTAGTGCTAGCCATCACATTTTAGAAAACAGTTCCAAAGATTTAAGGGACAGCTTCCAGTAACGGTGAAAGACTTTAAAGTAATAACTCGTGGTAGTTGAAGAAAACATTAAAAAACCCCAATCAAGCAGAGAGCCAACTTTTTTTTTTTTAATTTCCCTTAACAGGATACTGGTCCCTAAGTACATAGCAATGGCTACTAAAGGACATTGATTTTAAGCAGTCAAATAGTAAAATATTTGGACAGTTAATGGCTGAGGGAGTTGTTGTTTGTTTAACCTTGTGCTCAGGTTAGGACACTTAGTCCAATGTGCTCAAAGAATCTTAAACACTGTGATGCTGAAAAATCATAATTAGGTTGCCATTATTCAAATTAATTTATAATAATTTAGAAAATTAACCTTAACTCCATGTACGAGGTGGGCATCAGCAGATTTTTCAAGAGCTGGAATGGTAATTTTCAATGCTGCAGCATGCTGTAAATACATTTTTTGCTTGGTGCTACCATCTAGCTCTTATCTTTGAGCAGCCTCCAAGCATTCTTAAGGACTTGGGTATCAGCAGCCCCAAGCCCTCTTCTGAAAATAAGTGTGTATGTATCATTTCCATAAGGATACCTTTGTCTGCTTTCCTTTCCTTAGGAGGGAAAATATAGTGGTGAATATTCCTCATACAGTGATTGGTTCCTTCAAATCTGTCCTTTCTCAGAAAGGGTTCAGAATGAAGATACTTGGCTTTCCAAGTATCCTTGTTGTTAAAGGATTATTTCTTTATTTTTTTCTGTTTTTAAGGCACTGAATACATTACATAAATGGTCAGGGGGGGTCAAATTATTTATTTATTTATTAATTACAGTGGGAAATAGATTCTTCTTACTTCCTTGTCTGACCATGTTTTTAGATTAGATATATTGCCTACAGGTGAGCACTGTAGATGCTGAAAACCTACCCCTAGCATACCCTCAGGAGACAAGTGAATGAATCTTTGTGTAGGTGTCCCAAAAGTGCAAATAGAAGCACTTTTAATGAAGAAACCAAAAGACATTACTCTAGAAGAGCAAGCAAGCAAAAAATCAATCTGGTTTGCATGTTTGTTCTTGTAAAGAATAAATCTCAGTAGAAGCATCTCTAAGACTTGACAGTTTCAGCATGTAGATCAAAGGACAGCTGTCAGAAACTTACTGAAGAAGGCTGAAGTAAGTTGAAATGTGATTTAAGTTTAACTTTTGGAGCAGCAATGTGAATAAGAAATGGTCAAGTTAAATATATTTCCTGTCTTCTCTTCAGGAAAAAAATGCATTACAGGTCTACATTTATTTTGATAAAGCTTGAAAGTTTTAGCCAATGTAACTCTACCAAGTAGTATGAGAAAAAAAAAAGTGGTTAAAACTGTGGAGTATCATAATTTAGCAGTCAGTGGGTTAGGTGACGTTGTTTCTTCTCATGTTGCTCGTAATTTCAGATGTTCGATATCTAGCTTTGCTGTCTAGTTTTTATGAGCCACTCAAGTGTTACATATTTAATGAATCTCTCTAGACCATGCACTAGAAAGAAGCCTTTTTAATGTGTCCAAGACTTGCATTATATAAAAGAAGTAAAAAAGTGGTTTAGAATACTCTTATTAGAATGCAAGTTCACAAATTTAACATTATAAAGGCATAATATATTGCTGCCAGAAGACTATGGCTTTCTAAAAGGTTCAATTTAACAAATAAATGATTTTAACTTCCTACCTCAGATTCTTGCTATTAAGAATTTTTTCTGTGCTGTTTCTTTCTAGAAAAACTTCATAAAAACAGATTACTATAGGGAATAGAGTTAGTGTGAATATTTCAGGAATTTACAGATTAATGTTGTTGGTATGCATTTGGTCAAAAAAAGAGTAGCATTTTCATTTGGCTTTGTGAACTACTTATGTGAGGCATACAAGTCAATCTTCATTTCTCTAAGAACTAGTTGAGAAGATTTGAAATAATGTATTACCAGAAAATGATATTTCTGTAACAACATTTAACAAGGCAAATGTAGTTTTCCCAAGTTTTATTCTGTACGTTGTTTTATGGTAATGAAAAAATGTTATTTAAATGCTATAGTAGAAATGAAAACTAAAAATGGCTATTGGAGACAAACCTGAAACATTGCAAGAGGGAGGAATGAAAATGTTAACTAAGTATGTTGTTAGTTGATCGCACTGATCAAAAATGTGTTGTAGGTTTTGAGCTGAGTAAAAACCAGTATTGCACATATGCAGATAAATAAAGGACCAGCAAACCTGAGGTACACAAGTTTAGAGTGTAGGTATTCTGGAGTGGCATCTAAACCAGCACTGGAGCTTCTCACAACTGTGGGAACATGTAGGTCTAGAGAAGAGGATACTATGAGTGAGGAAATCTGCACGTGATGTGGCAATCAGGAGCACATCATTCCCTAAGGATACCAATCAGCAGAGGGGTAAAAGCTGCAGTGCTGTAAGCCTTATTATGCAGAAATATCATCATGGCTGGGCTTTGCGAATGAATATTTGGGAAAGGCTCTATCCACGTTTGTTACAAGCACGCTGGTGGCTAAAAAGGCCAACGCGAGATAGACACGTCCGGTTGCAAAAGGCACAACGGAAATATAGGGAAGTGATAAAGTTAGTACTGAAACAGGCTTTTTTTTTCAGCATGAATATCTATATTCAATATAAAAAATCCTGATGTAGCCTTAAATTACGAGTTTTGTGATCTGGACAGATTTGTAAGGTGATTTGAAACTTTTACATTTTCTGGTTTTATCTTTTGGAAGAACAGCCTGAACTGACTAACCCAAACAGCATTTGTAATTTTGCTGGGACTTTGATGACTGGTTTAAACAATTTTAGAAAATTTATAACATTCTTGTATGACAAGCATAGAAATATACTTATGTTCGTGACATTGTTTTCTTAAATTTTAATTATTGATTCATTGGTCATTATTGATGTATTCCTCATTGTTTCTACAAGTTAGCATGTGTTAAGCATCATGAAGAAAACTGAGCTGATTTTTCACGAGTTCCCTAGCTAGTTTAAGAATATTTATCTTATGTATTCAACAATAATAAATTAGACCTGAAATATGAAACTGGTAGGACACTTTGTTTTACAGATTACTTCAAATATTTATCTGTTTTTTGATTTGGGAACTAGAAATTCAATTACATAGTGAAAAGTCATGTACCTAAGTCATGATTCATGGAGTTTTAAGTATTTAAGGGAAAAAGACCCCAACTAAGTACTACAATTGCCATGCTGTAGTTTGAACGTGAAGCATATGTAGGATAGGATCATTTTAGAATGTAGGAGTAGAGTTATAATTCATGCTTTTGCTAATCGAAAATGTAAGTACAAGTAGTAAGAACAAATTGGGTTTTCAGACTAGCTGGCTGCTGTTTCTGCTCATGACGCCACTAGCTTACAACTCCGAGCTATATGACTGAAACACATGACATGAGAATTCCAGCTAAAGTGTTTGATTAATAGGAGTCACTGTTTGCTCCCACAACTATATATCAATCTGTTTGTGATTCTATTGCTCAGTAATGTCTTAATATTTTTTGTCACCTACATCCTGACAAACTCACTGTTGCATATAGGCACATAAAAAAGGGTTCTATCTGATTCTAATAGAATAACAACTCCTAAAAACTTTATATATGACTTATATAATAATTGCTTATTTAAGTAAAAACTGTATCCAATTGTTCTGATGGGGTTGTGTATAAAACTGACACTGGGCTCTAGCTACTCAGCATTTATGGATTCGTAAGTCTTTGCTGTGATCTGTAAATGAATAAAAGTTAAAGTAGGTATTTTAATATGAATAAGTTAAATAAAATAATTAGTATCGTGTTAGTAATAACTTGGAAGTATTTCTTATAAATGTGTCCAGCAAGGCTGAATTCAGTTACTTCTCTCCGTCCACTCAATGGCAAAGCAACAGAACCATGCCCAAAGTTTGGGAGCTATGTCCTACCAAAAAAGGTAATAACCACTCTGTCTTTTCATGTATTTGTTATCTCAGGATCTGATGGTAACTTGGCACAACAGTGAACCCTGGGTATGGAAACTGCAAAGCCTGTATCTCCTGAACTTGTGCTTTCCCTGCAGCTGCCTAGACAGTGTGTAGAGGGAGCCTATCCTTCTTCAGATGATGATGGCACCAACCTGGAGGCAGATGCCATTATTAGAGATGAAAGATTGGAGGGAAGAGGTGAAATGCCTGGTCAAAAGTGTTACAACTTGGAGAGAGTGAATGTGAGTTAGGGAAATAGGAAGGAAAAAGATCTGGGAGCAAGCAATGGAAAGGAAGGGACTGAGGCACTCCTCTGCTTCATTTACTATACAGTTTCCAATTACTGCAGTAAATGAAGCTGGAATTCTACTGACAGTCTCCTTCACTACATAACCTAAATTAATCCCCAGAGCATCCTCTGCACTAAATCAAGCAGGATCCTGCAGAGAAAAATAGTGGAGCCTTAAAGACTGTGTTGCACTAGGGGGATGAGTTAATTTTGCACCAACCAGCAATCTCACTTCTGGCTTCTCTTAACTTCAGAGTACTTATCTTAGCAACCATAGCATTATTTTCATCTGAGTTTGGGGGAAGAAGAGGGTTGTGATAAATATAGTCAAATTATATGCACAACTGCAGAGTATGCAGGAAACATTCAATCTGCTGTATTTCCGTGGAAGTACAAGACTTCCTGACCTCATTGTGTCATTGATTTGAGGAGACAATTTGCCTACTACTTAATCATTTTTATTTTCAAAATACTATGGAAAGAGAAGACTCACAGACAGAAATATGGGAAGAGGTTTCTTAAAGAAGATGCTGTAGAAGGGAGTTACCTGCAAAACAGCTGAGAGTTGCCAGGAAAATGATTTATAAGTCGTAGCACATCTCTTCAACAGTCTCATCTGTGTTATGTAAATAGCTGTTGCTTCCAGATGTGCTGACCCACCTAGCAGACTGAAAGTGAGGGCTCCTTGTGAATTATTTAGTAGTTGGATTACAAATATTAATCATAACGAGGACTGAAGCATTTTCTTAGAACATTTTTTAAATATGAAGCTTTGTTTGCAGGTCTCTTAATGCAGCCTGGAACTGTAACTAATAGATGCGTGTGAAGAAAAACATTTCATTCTGCAGCCTTTTCCGCCCACATCTTTAGGGTTGCCAGAAATCCTATCTGTCAGCTAAAATGATGCTAAAGTTCTACACAGATCTAATCCAAATATGACAGAGAATAGGTTTAGCAAAAGCTGTTCAAATGTGATAAAATAAATGAATAAAAATGAGTTGAAGAGGAAAGCATGATATTAGTGGAACATGACCCAATTATATATGTAAAAATATACTCAACAAAATAGGTCAGAAATATTGACTAGACACATTTACATACTGTTTTGAATGTGAAGTCTCTGCATAACCATAATAATTTTGTATAAGATTTTGATATCTGTGTTTATTTATCTATTATTAACTCCCCCTAAACGTGTATAATTAATGTGAGACACTGCAATCTGACTCTTCTAGAATGTGAAACTACATAAGCCAGCATGTCAGGTTCCTGCATTGATGCAGACTTCATATTGTTTTCTTTTTTCTCTTTCTACAACTCTGACAATAAAATATCAGTAGGTAATTTATATAAATTGAGAAAATAAATTTGTTGATCTTAAAAGGCCTGGAGTGCAACCAAAAGAAAAATGAAGTTAATTCTTTCAAAATTAATTTCCTCTGAAACAAGCCTTAATAGTATTCCCAGATTAATAACACAAAGTAGGCAGAACTTCCTAAACAGTAGTTGAATGTAACTCTTAACTCTCAAATTTTATTGTGCATTTTTTCATACTGAAGAAATGTTAAATTAATCTGCTAATTTACAGAGGCAACATGGAGAGCTTACAATTGGAAGTTATTTAGTTCTTCTGGAAATATTTAGAAATATTGCAGTTGGCTCCCCTCTCTAATGATAGTAAAAGAAAAAAGAAAATACTGATGTGAACTGAGAAAGAAATGATGTTCAGATCAGATCTAGCGGTTTATTTTTTGTTCCCTTATTTTCTTACCATGTGAATAACCCATCTCTATGTTGATTAGAAAAGTCTAATTTTTGTAATCGTAAAATTAAAATATCTCGAACCAGAACTACTACCATTAACTGAAGAATATAGTAAATTAGAAATTTACGGGGCATTTGTTGGGATTTGTTTTAAAATCTGAGACTAATTTCTTTATCCTATAAATAAAAGTAGTCTGAAGATCAACGTCTTTAAAATAGCCATCGAACTTAAAGTCAGAATTAGTTGAACAAGCACATGACCTCTCAGTGTATTATGAAGCTAGTTGAAAATGGTCTTTAAATCCTGCTTTATCTTTCTTTAGCTAAAGAAAGCTCACAATTAGAGACTGGGTTAACTCTTTCCTCAAGAAAGGTGAGGGCAAACAAGACAACAATGAACACAAAAACAGCAGTAGGGAGAAGGAAATTTATTATCAGTCTGCTAAAACCTGAGCAACACTGATTGCTGTTACACAGATAAGACTTACTCTTTAAAATATTAGTACTAGAAAATTCCTGTTTTCTAAGTGTTTCAGAAAGAACGTGCAATGCAGAAGAAGAAATGTACTGTATTGTTTCCTGAATTACTATTTAGAATAACTAGCTATACCTAAGAAATCAGACATATATTTAACATAAGCTTTTCGTAGGTTAATTCTGACTTGGTGTCACTGGGAATACTTTACTAAATGGTACAAATCTATAGGAATTGATTGTTTTATCCAGATACTAATTATGAATGGTCTTTTTCTGGTGTGACTTTAGTCAACTGTAAATAATTACAGCAGGCAGATATCATATGGTTTGATTGTTAATAGGTGTCACACCAAATCTATGAAATATGTATATTTTAGAAGTGACTTTCCCCACCTATACCAGGATTGGTATGTATTTGTCCAGTGGCAGAATTTGTCTCCCTAAATGTAGTAAGCTGTGTAGTATACTATGGTTTTTCTGTGATTTGATATCTAGGAGATGTCCTTTACCAAAGTAGAGGGAATGCCAACATAAGTGTCTCAGCTTGGGCTGCTGTTGAACCTTCCCTCCTCCCTTTTTCCCCGTCTTAGTGGTTCTGCCCCCTCTTATGCCATTTCTTGCTCTTGTATGACCAGATGGTAAGTCAGTTCAAGGAACTGAGCCAGCAGAAAGTGGATCTAGGAGAGGAAAAATAGTAATTATTTTGGCTGGCTCAGATCACTGGACTTGCTCATAGCCTGCTCGTTTGAGCGTGAGTGCCAGTGAAAAGGAAGAAGCGTGACTTCATGCCCAAGGGCAAGGAGAGGAGCAGAAGGCTAGAAGTCTTCATTTAGATGCTGCTAGGGAGTTGTATAGTAAGTAGAAACTTTCTAGATGAGTTGAAAGACTAATAGCAGTTAGGATGATTTTCCATGTTAGGTAGTTGGGGAGGGAAGGGAATTGATTGCTTCTCCTTGTTGCCAGTCTATATTTAACTGTTTCTCATAGAGCAGAGTACACTTATTCTTTTGTTGCTACATTGTGTCTGTTAAAAAGGTTGATTTGGCACCTGTCTTGAAGGAAGTACCTTGCGTTACATTTGGGGTGTCAGGCTTTCCCAGTTTGGCATTCCCAAATGTCATCCCCTACATTACTGCATCTGTAAAGAAAGAATCTTGACTTTTTTTTTTTTCTTTTTTAAGGCTAGTCATTCTTCCTGGTGCAATATATGGAGAGACAAAAAAATTATTACATCAGTACCTTTGTTCATAGAATTAAAGCAAATCTAGTATTCCATTCTGTAATCTATCCTGACTGTTATTGATTCAAGCATTAGTATAGGGGAAAGGCAACTCAGCACTTGATGGTGCAAAACACTAATTTCAAAGGGAGTTTCAGTTGTTATGCCTTGATACAGTTCCTTGTAAACCCAACTATATAATCAGTAAGAAGGAGGAAAAGAGGAAACTCTAGCCTTTTTAGTGTCAAATGTCACTTCATAAAAGTTTTGATTTCAGATGCCTGATAATGAGTGTGTTCACACGGCATAAAAGGCCAAAATCACTTCTGTCTGCTGGTCATTAATTTTCTTCAGTAGTTAGCAGCTGAGAACTAGGACTCTTGTCTTTGGTTCAAAGCACCACAGAAGAAATAGAATGGATAAATAGCTTGTTATCAACAAATTTTCAGTTTCCAGTCTTTGTTCTCAGGAAAAAAGCCTTGAGTAGGACATTCCTTTATTTTACCTTGTTCTGCAAATATTAAATGTTTACTCCTCTAGGAATATTGACAACTTCTAGTGACCTTCTTAGCAGCAACTCTACTGTATCCATGTTTTAGCTGGACTTGAAATATAGCTCATGAGTAATTGTTAGTGAACACACCTAAAATCAATGGAAGTCGTGTTACTAAAGGACTTTTGCATCAGAGCCTCAGAATTTAGCAGTTAACACTTTCTTATCATTACATTCATATTGCGCATGCCCCTTACCAGAGTGAGCAGGACTTCTTTTGCAGTTGGATCTCTGTGTTCTGGTCTTTTTTTTTTATTAAACGGGATGTTGGAAAAGTTGCATTACCCATGATATTAATGAATGACCCCATCTTTGTGGGACTTGCCATTATAGAGAAGGAACAAGATAACTGAGAAACAGAAGACACAGAAGGTGGACCTGAGCAGGGATGCAAGTAATCCTAAACTACTCTGTAATATTGCTTCTTTTTTTTTTTTCCTTTGGAGAGAGGAAATACAGAAATTTTCTTTAAAGTGGTGACACTAAAAGTCATTGCTTCGAAACTACTGAACTGGATCGTCATACCTGCTGTTGCTTCACCTAGGGAAAGCTGTAATTTGTAGATCTCACAGATATCTCAAAATAAATGTGTGTTCTTTATGATAATGCTTTGCACTGTGGTTTTTTTTCCTAAGTCTTATATGACGTCTGAGAACCTGATAAACACTGAAGTGTTAACACCCCAACTTCAAGGTGTGATCTCTTCACTTCATCCATATCATGAGATATCATCTCCTGTGGGAGTCAGATCCACTGGTGCATTTGGTTTTGCGCTCGAGTGAGGCACTCAAGATCTATTGCTACTTATTTAATCCTCATTTAACTGGCTTTATGAAGGTCATCCGCTGAATTCCTTGCAGGGTTGGAAACAGACTTTACATTTCAAAATCTTTTCTGCTTAGATCTGAGTGTTGGCAATTTAACAAATACACTGAAATAAACCGTGCAAATACTGATTGGAGCAAGCAAGTGCTATTAACCCTGGTTTAACAGGTGGCTAATCTTAGAATATGTGCTTGTTTCCTCTTTACTATCACCACAGGCAGCTTGAGTAACTCCTATCTGCTAAAACTGTTCATCTGACGCCATAGTTTAACTGTTGATCTTCTCCCTGATGTTCAGTTGTCTAACATTCATACTAAAATTAAATTGAGGTGCTTCACTATTCAATAAAATAAAAAAAAAGTCCCAAATTACTGAATAAAAACTGTTAAAGTTTTTCTGCAGTGATTTATATGTTATTGTTATAATTATTTTTTGGGCCTCCTTGAAACTTAAAACCTAGACAAACCCAAAGAAGACTTCTCCATCTTAAAAAACCATTTCCTAGTAATTTATTAAACTAAGCTGTAGCTATTTTCATCTAGACAAACACCTTGTCCTCCCTAAAATAAACTTTGATAATGTTGCCTACTAAAAACTATGACAGAGCTACCGACTGCCTGGCAGGGAAAGAACTATGTTAAATAAAATTTTTCTAACAAGAAAATTTTTCTAACAAAAAGTAGGAATAGGAGCACGTTTTGAGGGAGAGCTATCCGAGGTATGCCGTAGTCTTACTTATTTTTTTACATAGTTTTTTTTTCTGTTTTACTAAAGCAGTAGGTGCTGATTTATGTTAAGAGTCTGATAGAGGAGAAAGAAGGAATGTGCCTTGAGCGTGTGTGGTGTGGAGTTATTTTTTGGGGTTTGTTTTTCTTCAACCTGGAGGGGTAAAAAAAAAAAGATAATTGGTCTTTGCAAAACTAAAAAGCAACTGTGAGATGTCATGGAGGCCAAGGCGTGGGAAAGAATTGAAAACTGTTTGTGGTTTTGCTTTGTCTGTATAGCTTGTAGTGTTTGTCTGCTGTTATAGTGTCTTTTATCTCACAGAACATTTGACTGAGTGTCCGCATTGAGAGTGGCTCTTAATGGGAGACGGTGAATGTTTGTCTTGCACTGTTTGGACAGCAAATCTCAGAAAACTGATGAGAACTGTGGGCTGGTGGCAGTGATTGATTTAAGACTTAGTATCCCTCTTTATTTCATATTTTGGTAAACAAAAAGTATTGACATTGTCAAAGTTTCCCTGCTTTAGATATGGGAGGAAACAGGTGCTGTAAATCAAACTGAGCTTGGGTTGCTCTTATGCAAGAACTCAGTTTTTCATCCAGTGATGAAATGATGGTGAGTTGCAGGTCAGGAGAGAGACCTCCTCAACTGACTGTAAATGTCTGTGAATGCCTTCACAGGAAGCTGATTCATCTTCACCTTGAGAGTGAAATATGTAGAGCCAGCAGAAGACTTGGCATCCATGTACTGGATGAATGCTATTCCAAGAACTTACGCCTTGAGCTTAGTGATTTATTTAAAATACTTTTAATTTCATTAATGTTTTAAAATTGATGATATGTTTTTAAGAATGCTTTCATATGCAGGAATTACTTAAACTGAAGTCTCCCTCACTCTCTGTGGCCTATTATTCCTTTTATTCATTTTTGCAACAGTACCGGGCTGAGAGACTACACTTTAAAATTTGGAAGTATACATGGGATTTGAAAACAGTATAATTCTTTTATATCTTCTATTTCCTTTTTTCTGTTAATGATGTCATTTCTGTCTTGTTCATTGTTCTTGTTGTTAAAGCATCGTTAATAATGACGTTTTTAATGCTGCTTGTTAAAACATTTTGTTCCACTGACAATGGGCCAAAACAGGTTGCAGGAAGAGATACTTACTGGAAACATCTAATTGCCATCCATACTTATGTCTTCCTTCACAAGGAAGTTGGAAAGCCAAAACATAATAATATCTTAGCTGCCTCTTAAGTCCTAGGAGGTCTGTTTGCAAGGTTCCAGTGAAAGGATGGGTGGTGTTATACCTGGTGTCAATTATTAGCTATTGCAACATGTTAAACTTGACTGAAAGGTAATTTATGAACACTGATAGTTGGGTTCAGAGAGTGGCTTTTAAGCTCAAGGAGTAATCGTTAAGTCATTTAGCTCAAGGAATACCGTTTAGCCTGTTGGTGACATGTACTCATGGTGACTATAACATTTGATGCTAAGTGTTGTTTAAGTGTGTGTGTGTATTTGTGATTTGAATTACAAAGAATCAGCACTGTAGCCGTGGAGGTCTGTAGCTCCACTGGAAACTTCTGGGGCTTTTTGTAAATGAGAAATTACTCACCTTTGGATCAAATAGAAGCAGGTTCTGCATTGTTCAAGGTTAAAAGACAAACAGCTTTCATCAAAAGCCAACTTCTCTTTGAATGAAGAAAATACTACAGCATTTCATTTTGTCATTTCCGTACAAATAATGACTGGCTGAGCGCCAGAGCAGGTACCAGAGACCATGAAATCAGCCCTCTTAACTGAAGGAAAATCTACTGTTCAGACAGCAGATACCAGGCTCAGTGTGGCTGCTCTTCTTTCCAAAACTGCTACGCCCTTCAATGTGAAAGTTGTTAAAATGCAACTGGCTGCTGTTTGAAATATAAAATGTATATGTTTATATAAGTATATGATTATAGCACTGTAGTTTCATTCAGGTTTACAGTGCATCCGTGAAGAACAAAGGAATGGTTATGGTCTACTAGTTCATAAATCCTCAGACTGTCATAGAGTTTAACTCCATCTTGAAGTCATATGAGTCATAACAGTTAATGGGCTATGCTTGAAGCCCCTTGCACATCCTTCCCATGAAAGGAAAGAGAAGAATATGTCTTGACACAGTCTCCTCACAGGTAATCTCTGAGATTGTAGTGTGAGTGGTAAGATGGGAGAGAGCTAGTGAAACTTTATGATCAAGCACTGTTTAATTAAAATTGTTTATCAAGAAGGTCTTGTTGATGATCACTCAAACTTTAACAAAGAGCAAATTGAAAATACAGTAATTTATAATTACTTTTATTTAAATGCAAGACTGATTTATTTGAGGAAAGGGAAGGCTTTTGTAGCAACTTATATTGGCTTTTCTTAAGTTTTTTGACATAATTTACAGTGTCAAAATAATTGTGTAACTTACAGTTTAAGTATTTTATCAACATTTAGGAAGCGCAATGGGAGTTTTGATACAAAACTTATATGTTACTACTACTAGGTTTTGCTGAAGTAATTAAAATGACCAAAATGGGAATTACTTTATGCCATGTGTAAAATGATCAAAAGTATATGCTTGTTTCTTTATGAAAAGTAGCACATGGCGTGTTACTTTATTTGTCAGCGCCTTCACAGTTTTCTCACTTTACCTAGGATGAGTGAACTGCTTTAGGATTCATCTTCTTTTATAATTTTAACTTTCTTTTTGAAATGTTGCATTTTTAAGAAAGTTACTGATCAGAATAGCCTTTTGAAGATATTGATTCATCTTCCTTTTACTTCAAGATAGGTGTTTGAAAATGACAATCAACTTGTTTAAACAGAAAAACAACCCACAAAACCAAAACCACAACAATAAAAACCCCCAAACCAAACAAAAAAACACACCAAAAAAGCCTAACAAAGAAAACTGTTCAAAAGTACAGCCACCAGCAGGATATTAATGGCTGTGGATGATTAGCAATCAACCTGGAGAAGTAACAAATGCATCACAGAGCTCCTTTATGGCAGGGAAGGAAACCCTCCAACAAAACACTTGATATCCACACCCCACAATGCTACCCAAAATATGTTATAAGATATAAACGTATTTTCTAATCTTTCTACCCAAGGCTAATTTTCATTTGGAAAACATAATAAAGTAACAGACTAAGTAAAACTTACAGTATAAAAGATGAAGCAATGCAGGATTCTAGATTAGTTCCAGTAGTTCCAATTTCAACATCAGTAACCAGAAATGGTATCTAACAATTCTGAAGATGTAGTATACCCCCTGAAAATCGTAATAGAATTATCCAATGAGAAAGACATCGAATTAGAGATACTTCTAGTTTTTCAGTGGAGTTTAGAATGCTAATGCTGTGGTTTGTTATAGGATGCAAGAGCAGGTATAGTGATGTTGAGGCAGCTGTTTAGCTGCTTACATGTGCGGTCACATTTTTTTTTCTGTGTTAGAAAGTTTTATTCATGTATTTATACTAATCAAGAAATGGATTTTAAAGCAATTATACCATCTACAGAATTGTTTGTAATTATGAAGAGCTGTAATCAACAGTTGTAATCTGTCTGATTAGTAATTTTTAATCATAAGCAAAGAAGAAAACATAGTTGTATTGTAAATAAAAGTAATTGAACTCCATAATCTGGCTTGTGTTAAAATGTGTTCCAAGAAGAAGTTGGTATGGCTTAGGCTGGTTGATTAGAAATGTAAGAGCACATCGGTTTGCCCAGGTTTCAAATGATCTAGTCATATAAAGGTGTCTCTCTGTGCTGCTTCGTTATTGTCCAGTCTTCCATCTTGTATGATCAGCACTGAAATAGTGTCCTACAGTGGTGTCTTGTGAGCATGTTTCTTGGTTTTTTGCATTTATTGTTTTTGTCTAATAAAAGCTAAAACCACCTGAAGTAAACCACAAACCAAACCAAAACCTAAACCTTGTCTTCTCTCATTTACATGCACAGTTTGGGTCGCCTTGGTCTTTTCTGCAGCTAGTTTCTCCCCTTCTTAGTAAGGCTGCCTTCTCTGACCTGGGGGCAGGGTGAAACATGTCTTTTTTGATATGTTGCTGGACTTGGCAAAAAATATATAGAGAGAATAAATTTATTTACTTCTGGTTAAAATAACTACTCTTCTTTGTTTTCTCAGTTGGTACTGTCATCACATTAATAAACAGTGATCAAAAACATCCATTAGAATTCATATTTCTAATGAAGCTGTATTTATTTCTCTGTTTTTTAATGAATTTTATGCTGCTTTCTGAGCTGACAATAAAAATCTATTTATTTAACTATAACTAAATACAGTTCTAGAAGTCAAGTGGGGTGAATGTGTAGCCATGGCATTAATTATGAAGTACTTTTGCCCAGGATGAGTCTTTGCTACCTTTGGTATATTATTTTTCTGTTTACAGTTCTAAGTTTTCCTTGACTTGGTGTTTGGGTGATGTTAAAAAGAAATCTTGTTTTTCTCCTAAGAAACCATCATTTTTTTTCCTATAAGCATTGCTTTGTTTGATAAATATCTCATTCCCAGGAGTTTTCAGATGCTGTATTATTGTGGTGGTACGGTTTAGCATCACATTGCTCTCACTAGATAACATGCTGTTCTCAAACAGCACTGCAGTATTTGCAAGCAGTCTGAATGAAATGGTGAATTGCTCTTGAGATCCAGCCCCAAGGTTGTGTGGGTAAAGAAGAATGTGTCTCTCCACCTGACAGCTTCCTCATGTGCATTTGCACTAGTTTTCTGCAGTTGTAGAATAATATAGCGAGGCCTTTATGAACACAGTGATGTTCACCAAAGTCATCACAAGTAGGTAAACAGTATCCAGGCCTTGACCAAAACAAGTGTCAGAGTGCTTGGGGTAAGAAAACATCGATATTCCTGACAAATTTGATCAAAGTCTATCTGTATGGCATGTTTTAGAATATTGAAGGGCAATTTTGGCAACTACATCCTTGAATCATCCCCTTGATAAAGTTTAGACAAAAGGGGAATGTGAATGGTCAGTACTATGTAAATAACTCGATACCCATGTGCTTTATAACTAAACCTATTTCACAGTAGGAAAATTAGATGTATAGTTTTGATTAGGCATAAAAATGGAAGAAAGGAAAAACAAGTTATGTTTCTTTCTTAAACTGATGTGTTACTGTGTAACATGAATCTTCTTTTCCCCTCAGTCTTTTATATAAACAGTTTCCTTAGCACTTTACCTAGTGCTTTTCAGGTTCAAAGCCCTTTACACAAATTATTGTAATTAGTTCTCACATCTCCTCTGGGAGAGGTAAGTAAATATCATTATCCTCATTTTTACAGATGGGGACTCTCATCTGGAGAGGTTAAGTAACTTGCCCAAGGCCACAAGGGGGAATATTGTCATAGCTGGTTCTGGAAACTCTAGAGCTGTTATATCCTCAGTCCATTACTTCATTTGCTAGATGGCAGCTCAAGTTGTTGATGGTCATTCCTGCATTATAGAAATACGTTCTGTGTTTTTACTCCATGTGTCTTAGCAAAAAATTTAAGCAAGGAATAAATTGGATTTTCTGTACTTAGAATTTTAGCATACCAAGACAGACTCTTTCAGTTACAGAAGCAGAGATCTGTGGGTTGGTATTTAAGAAATTCAAAATACTACACAGCTTTTGTAGTTGTGTTTTACAGGCTGTTGTATTGCTTGTCTAAAAAAGAGTTCTATGTCTTGATCTCACCCCCAACTACAGGATGTTTAAGGAATTGAGCTTGCTGTTTGAATTTTCTGTTTCTTGAATTTTGAGAATGTAAAGAGTTGGAGGGATTCAGAAGACTAGTCAATATTGTATTTTAAAAGGATAATGGAGGGAAAAGAATAGGAAGGAATATTGATACTTTAGAAATATATTGCATGTCTCTAACAGCTATACCATGAAATATGGAAATGTAGCCAAGATATATATTGTGTATATAATGTTACTACAACTAGTGTTTCTTACTCTCCACAGAGATACACTTGCTATAAGACTGTGCTAACATTTGCACAGTGATACAGTGCAGGATACTGTGAGGCTCAAGTTACCAATAAGTGGGTAAATGGCTGAACACTTCCAGGTGTCCAGTCAGACAAGAAGTGATGGAGGGCAAATGGCAAGGGAGAAGTCTTTTAAGGAAGCTTCTCTGAGCAGTAGTTGTAATGATTAGGATGAGAACTCGGGATGGAGCTCATGCCCTCCTTCATTCAGAGTCAGACCTTTCCTTTGCTAACTTGAGCTTTAATTATTGTGAGATTTTTTTGTCATGTTTTCCTAGTGTCAGAGGGAGAGATGTTGAACTTTACTGATTTACCCACACAGACAGGGGCACTTGCTTTTTTCTGATATTTCATAGATGGTGTGGTATTTCTCTGTGAGGCTGGTGGGTGCTACACAGGAGCCATCAGAGACCTGCACCCTGCTTCTGGGAGATGCTTGGTGGACTCAAGGGTATGTTTGACAGCACCACATGCCTTGCTGGGCCCTCTCTGATGTTGTGTCCTGAGTCTTTTAAGACACTTAACAGGTTATACCTCTTTCTCAATTACCTTGCACAGACATTTATACCAGAATGGAAAGATGAAAAAGAGGAAGGAACCCAAGCAAGAGAGTGACATAACACACTTTGTGAATCTAAGTGAAGGGAAAAATACTGAGTGTTTTGCCAGACATTCTGGAAGCTATGTGTTCAACATATGTGCAGCAAGAGAGATTTGATCAGTTACCAAGAAGGTGGGAAAATCAGTCATCAGTGAAAGTGTTAGGTAATTTTTCATGCTACTGATTTAACTAACTATTCACAGATAGTATGTAAAGCTTGAAAAATTAAATTGCCGTTGGCTAACTATCCCACCTTCCTTCCAGACACACGTGCTCCCTTTTATATTGAGCTATGGATTATTTTATCTGTATATTCAAACAAAACATGTCCATGATGAATCAGATCACGTGTAACTGTAATATGTGTTACCAAAAGCATGTTCTTCCAAACAGCATCCTATTCTTTGATTTTAAAATGTATGCATTTATTTCAATATGATTTGCAAGGATTTTATTCTGTTAGCTATGCTGAAAACGTTGATCCTTTTTATTTTTTTGCAGCATGAATACAATTGATGAGCCAGGATTATCTTTAAGTATTTGTGTGAGCCAAAAGTAAATACTCTTTCTGTCATTGGATTTTACCAATTAAAGGAATTAACTATACATATTAGTAAGTTAAATTTCCCCATTTCCCTACACTGAAGTAACCAAGGTTTGGTTGCCTTTGAAACATCATCTGTAAATCTTGCTAGTAAAACTTCAGTGATATATGATTATTCTCTGTTAGTACGAGCTGAGGGTATTCTTCACTTTGCTTGGCTGTAGTGGCTGTCATAGCTTGTTATATGAGATCACTGCAAGTAGTTCAAGACTTTGATTAACTGTATTTTTTTTCTTTTACAAACTCTTTGGCATTTTTTAGGTGATGAATATTCTTCAGAAAAAAACCCGAAGATTTATGTGTTAGTAATGAAGAGGTTAGTGTGAATTCATGTTGTCTGGCTTTTCTGGTTCTATGTCATCACTGACAGCAGAACCAGCATTGTCAACCTCATGCCCCCTGCAGTTATATCTCAACTACAAAAAATATGGGAGTAACACAGGTGGCCAGATACAAAGTTTCAAAATTCAAAAAAAATCAGCTTCACAAATTTTTTTCTATAACAGTGTACAGCAGAAGGACAGATACTAATACAGGGCTACTGAAAAGGCAAAGGAGAAGCTAAAATATGAAGGTGATAAATGCAAAGATTGTTTAGATAAATGTTGAACATTTTGGAAACTTTTAAGCAAGTGTAGGCTATCTTCTTTTTTAAAGAGAAAAGAGAATTTTAAAAAGAAGCTGCATATTCCTGTTTTCTCTCTATTGTGAGCTTCTTGCAGACAGATAGGAAGGCCTGTTGATTAGAAAAGTGAACATCACTCTACCGAATTCACCATCAGAATCAGAAAGAGATTGGCCAGGGAGCCAAAGCAAAAAATCCCCAATACTGATTATATCAAGATCAGGAGTCCTTGATAATGGATCCATAGGTTAAATCAGAGCAAATGATAAGCTTAGATCAGAAGTCAGATACCTGCAACAGGAGCAAACACTGGAATGAAAGGAGTGAATAAGGCAGTGAACTCATCCTGCTGCTCAGAGGTTTTCCGTGTGGCTGTCTGTTGACTCCTTGGGGTAGGTCCACTTCTTTCAGAAGAAGTAGCAGCTATGACACCTGATTCACCTCCAGGCAGACAATGATTCATTGTCCATATGTGATAGGGTCTTTAAAAGTCATGGCGTCAGAAGAAATTATTGCGGCATTGCAGAAGACAACAATTTCCATGCCAAAACCACTTTTGGTCTGCTGTGCAAAATTTTGAACAAATGTTTGGAAACAAAAACTGTTTTCAACTGTTGTTCTTTCTCAACCAAACGTTATCTTAGGACAAATATACAGGGAGAGTAACAGGACAAAGTGGTGAACCATAGTGTTGCCATTTTAAATGCTATATTCTTCTCACCAAAGAATTACATTCCTATCATGTTCAACACTAAAGTTTAAACACTTCTCAGGAAGTCCTTTTTCTTTGTGAAATCTGTGGTGCTGCTTTGTAATACTAGCTTGAGTAAGAGCAACAATGTGGCTTGGAAGTTTAATAGATTGTACGCTACATAAGGAGTAACTTTAATCATTTTTTAGTGTCTGGATACTCTTGGCAAGGTAAACGATTGCATCCTTTCAGGTAATGTTTTCTTGGATTGTAATACATGAATAAAAAGCAAAGCAAACTAACCTGCCTGTGCACTTACTGGAATCATCTTCCTTTTTGTCAAGGTTGCTTGGTTTTAGTGTGATTATTAACTGTTATCTCACATTAAGTGCAGAAATACGCAATCCTTTATCGCCTTACTTCAGAGCTAAAAATATCCAAACCCTCTTATTTATTTGTATATATGGGTACGATGGACCAGGCGGTCACTTCTTAGACTTTAATGACCAATGCAAGTATTCATATGAGGTGATTTGAATCTTTCCCTGGCTTTTAAAGAGAGATGGATCAAACTTCAAATGAATCATTCTGATAGAAAAACTTAACAACTGAAAAATAGTCAGATATTATATAATATATACTAAACTTACAAAAATGAATCATGTAACAACAAAAATGGGTGTTATGATTACTAGCTTTGTCAGTTCCCAAATGTCAGAAGTCAAGCAGGCTAAGCAGGAGGCCAGCTTGGCTGAACAGGAATCTTCTCTTGGAAATAAGGCAAAAAAAAGAAGGTGTATGCCTGGTGGAAGCAAGGTCAAGTGACATGGGAAGAATTCAGAGATACTACTTGCCATTGTAGGGAGAAAATTTGTGCAGTCAAAGCTCAGCTGGAGTTGAAGCTGGCCAGAAATGTGGGGGACAATAAAAAGTTTTTTCAAATACATTAATAGCAGTATAAAAATAGCATTGTCCCATTACAGGACAAACAGGGACAGAGACAAGACACGCATGTTTAATGCTTTCTTTGCCTCTGTCTTCAGTGCGGATGATGGACCAAGGGGGTCTCAGTACTCTGAGCTGGAGGACCATGACTGTGAGAATGATCAGCTCCCAGCTGACCCTGGTATTTGTGTGGGATCTACTACTCCAGCTGGATCCCTACAAATCTATGCGACCCGATGGGATTCATCCCAGAATCCTCAGAAAGATTTCTGGTGTCATTGCAAAACCTCTCATGATGATTACTGAGCAGTCTTGGGAATCCAGAGAGGTCCCAGCTGACTGGAAGCTGGTGAACATTGTCCCAGTTTTCAAGAAGGGTAAAAGAGGACTCCAGAAACTACAGGCTTGTCAGTCTCGCTTCAGTGCCTGGTAAAATTGTGGACAAGATTAATCTGGGAAGTACTGAAAAACACCAGAAAGACAGTGCAGTCATTGGTGACAGCCAGCACAGCTTCATGAGAGGAAAGTCCTGCTTCTCCAACCTGATTTCCTTCTATGACAAGGTAACCCACCTAGCTGATCAAGGGAAGCCAGTTGATGTCATCTTTTTGGATTTCAGTAAAGCTTTCAATACTGTCTCTCACAGGATCGTTCTGGACAAAATGTCCAGCACACAGCTGGATAAACACATCATGTGGTGGGTGAGCAATTGGCTCATGGGTCAAGCACAGAGGGTAACAGTGAATGAAGTAACATCAGACTGGTGATGTATCTGTCACTAGTGGGGTTCCACAGGGCTCCATCTTGGGCCCTGTGCTCTTCAACATCTTCATAAATGACTTGGACACAGGACTAAAAGGGATACTAAGTAAGTTTGCAGATGACACAAAACTGGGAGGAGCTGTTGAGTCCCTCAAAGGCACAGAGGCCCTGCAGAGAGACCCCAACAAATTAGAGGACTGGGCAATCACCAACTGTATGAAGTTCAACAAAGGACAGTGCTGGATTCTGCACGTGGGATGGGGCAACCCTGGATGTATGTACAGACTGGGGAATGAGATGCTGGAAAGCAGTGCCACGGAAGGGCACCTTGAGGTCCTGGTCAACGGCAAGTTGAATGTGACTCAGTAGTGCCCTGGCAGCCAGGAGGGCCAACTATGTTCTGGGGGGCATCAGGCAAAGCATCACCAGCCAGTTGAGGGAGGAGGATTGTCCTGCTCTGCTCTGCACTAGTGTTGTCTCACCTTGAATATTGTGTGCAGTTTTGGGCACCACAATATAAGAAAGATATTATGCTATTAGAGAGTGTCCGAAGGAGGGCAGCAAAGATGGTGAAGGGCCTTGAGGGGAAGCCATATGAGGAGTGGCTGAGGTCACTTGGTCTGTTCAGCCTGGAGAAGAGGAGGAGACTGAGGGGAGTCTCCTCATTGCAGTCTACAACTTCCTTGTGAGGGGAAGTGGAGGGACAGACACTGATCTCTTCTCTGCGGTGACCAGTGAGAGGACCCTTGGGAATGGCCTGAAGTTGTGTCATGGGAGGTTTAGATTGGATATTAGAAAAAGGTTCTTCACCCAGAGGGTGGTTGGGTACTGGAAGAGACTCCCCAGGGCAGTGGTCACAGCATCAAGCCTGACAGAGTTCAAGAAGCATTTGGACAATGCTCTCATGGACGTGGTATGTCTCTTGGGCATGGTCTCAGGCTAAGGGTTGGACTCGATGATTCTGATGGGTCCCTTCCAACTCAGCATATTCTGTGATTCTGTGAAGGAAATTGGTGTTGCGAGGAACAGTCCAATTGAAGAGCTCTAATAAATAAGCATAAATCTACCTTCCCCCTTTTTCTGAGAGAATAGGGAAGGGAGGCTTCAAGTTGGTGTTGGAGCATAAGTAATCTATCAAGTATTACTCTTCAATTTTCCTATGTAAACACTTAATTTGGTGTGAATTATGGATGAAGTCATACCTGCTGCAGGAATGACAGCCTGTGGGACTACTGAATGATAGTTATGCTACTGATGACTTTAGACAGTTTACCATTTCATATAGCCCTGCCTGGTAAAACTATAGCTTATATTGTAAGGTTTTAGTTGCATAGGGAAAGGGAGAGACAGCTTTTGCAGTGCCTTGTTTTATAACCTTTTGCTTCAACGTACCAATTTTTACAGGACACTGATTTCTTTTTTTGAACATGCAATACAGAAGTTTAAGCTTAATTTCTGCAGGTAAATGGTGACAAGCAGTTTTGAAAACCTTTTTATATGTTATTTCTGTAAGCTAAACTTTGTCTCTTATTTAAATGGGAAAGTACTATTCTTTTCCTTTGCGAGTAAAATTTGTTTTTAGCAGAAAGAGAGAATATGGAGCAGCATACCACTTTGTTTGAATACAAGTGAAAATACATTCTTCAAATAGCTGGGCTCCTGTCTTAAAGTACAGCTCAGTTTTTACTATGGTGGGTAAGCTAAGGACCACTGTGCAGAATTAAGGTACAAGCCTATGTTAACTCAGTTCTTCTCACAATTTAGGATGCGTATACAGGATAAAATTACAGAGAAGATTAATATAAAAGCTGTGAAGTCAAGCAGTAAAACCTAGGCAGTGCTGACTATTATGTTACCCAGGCAACTTTCTTTCCATTGTCTTCATACATTAGGACAGGGTTCTTTCCCTATGATCAGACAGGAATAGAAGAAATTAATTTTTGTTTCTTGATCAGTGTCTCTAGTCTCCAAAGATTATTCTCAATCTTCTTGCAGTCCTCAGTGTTGTTTACTGTCCATTTCATTATCCAGCTGAGATGGAGGACTGAAAGCGTAATATATAATTAAGACCCATGAGAAAGCTAAATTAAGGTTGTATCTTGCTCTATATGGTACCAGTAAAATGCAAAACATTACTGATACGCATGTTGGAGGAAATGGATGTGGAGTTCATGATGTTATTAGTTTTGTGCCAGCTTTCTGTAGCAAGAATAACAGGTCAGACTTAGGATCAGCCACAGCTAGTAACTTTTAATAGCTTCAGCCTGACCAAATTTGCATGTATTTTCATGGATCAGCGCTTTTGACTCCTTTCTTATATCCCCTCATATTTTAAACAAAACAAGTGGACTAGAAAGAGTGTGAGGAAAGTGGAGGAGGGAGGTGAGAGAGTGCTAGCACGTAGAAAATTACATATTTATGCCTCAGCTTAGTTTTTGAAAAGCGGTATTTCAATCTACAAGCTTGTCGTGTCTCTCCCACCCCCTCCTCTGAAGACTGACAGTAGATGAAGCATAGATTATTTTAGCCGCATTGTTCAGTCTGCCAGACTAAGCAACTAAACAATAACTGTCTAATTAAAAAACATTAGCTAAGTGTAACGTGGGTGTTATGAGCTCTGTGATAAGATTAACCATACTTTAGTATGATTAATCAGCTAGATACCAGCAAAACTGGATACCCATTGAAGAACCCGTTTCTTCTAAGAATGAATGTTAAAAAGAGGAGAACACCATACATCCATTTAAGCCAATCCTAAAATATATTGCTTAAGGAGAAAAAGGAAATTAGATGCCAGGTATGATTATTTTGGAAGTCATGGAAAATTGTTTATGTGACCTTACAAGCCATTTAATAATCAAGGAGACTAGAGAACAGTAAATGTGTTTATTGATCCAACAGTAGTAATTTAGTTTCAACACACCATGTTTAGGGTCTGATTCATGGTGCACTAAAGTGGAAACTTTTCAATAACACATATGGAACTATCTGTAATACTTGAGGAATACTTAATTTGGGTGTTGCCATTGCGGTGTTATTTCTTAAAGGAATATATTAATTTAACTCCAGTACATACATTTTTCAGATGCAAGGTGAAGAATAGTTTTAGATAGCTGGTTCTTAATTAGATGCAAAATGTAGTTGAACTTTACAGCACCAGGTTAGCAAAATAGCAAATGTCGAAGACCTTTGAAGTGACAGTGCCAGGAACATTAACACTGACAAGTGTTGTCTTGTTTCTGGACAATCTGCAAATCTAACCTGACAAAGAAAGGCATAAACCACAAAGCGCAAAAGTCCAGAGCAATCCTGCCAGGTATAAAAAGCATGCAGGAGAGAAAAAGGAAGAGAGAAGCCAGGCCTTACTCAGGCATCTTAATGGGACAGAGATTACGCAGTTGAACAAAAATACAGAAATGCACTATTAAAAAAAAACCAAAACAACAACATTAACAAAACTTCTCTACAGGTTTGCCTTTGTTTATAAATAAATTCCTCTGTTTCTCCAGAGGAATGCTGTTGGTGATGATTTCAGAGCCAGGCTCTCGAAAAGAGACTAGCTGAATCTTATGCTCCCTCTTACAGTGGTGGAAACACATAGGTCACTTTTCCTAGATTATTTCTAAATTTGGAAAACTGTGAAACCTCCTACTAAAACGTGAGTCCAAACCTGTTAAGTTTATCTGAAAAAAACAAACCCAAAACAACAAACCTAAACTACTCAAAAAACGCTGAAGGGGGAGGCAACACAGACAGTCCTACTGTGGTGACAAACCCCTGCAGTCCAAGAAGCTTGGACCAGCCTTTAAATTATTATAGCCAATTAGGCAAAATTAAGCTAAATTAATTGAGCTCAGACCATAACCTCTAATCACAAGGTATCTGAACTTCAGGAAAGTTGGTCTTCAGAAATTCAAACCTTAGTACATTTCAGTTATGTATAGAGCAAATGAAATTGGTTACAGTATGTAGCTGGGGCTTCAAAGAGCTGTTCTCAAAAACTATTTCTAGACAACATAATTCACCTGACTATGAAATGCAACGGCAGCTGTGATTTCTAATAATAATGCTTTTTTTCTATAGACCATAACACACTGGTGTTGACATTTAAGTATTGCTCAGTTAAGATGTTTCACAGCTTGAAGGAGAGGAAAATTTTCCTCCATACATCATAATTCTTTTTTTTCTGAGTGGCTAACTTCAACAGTAGGGAGGAGGAAAGGACTGAGCAAGGACTGAGCAGCAGCAGAGGAGTCACAGGAGGATGACTGTTCTGGCATAGCCTTCCTCCTTGTGTTCCATTTTCTGTTTGAGTTCTGTGGCTGCTCTGTTCTTACTTTCTTACTAATTGGCCCTAGTTGTCCCATCAGGATCCCTCCCTATGATAACTTTTCCCACCATCACGCGTCATCATTTGAAAGGCTGGCACCAGCAGTCAGAGCACTTTATCCAAATACTGGCTGGCATTGCCAAGAGAGGCTGGTGACTCCAGACAAGAGAAAATGGTGTAAGACCCCAGTAAAACTGCCCACCACAGCACTGCTGGCCATCTCTGTCTGGAACAGTGCTCTAGCATGTCTCCAGACTCCAGAAGGTGTTTTGGAAGGCCCAAACAGTGGCTCATGACCTTTCTGCACTCTTGTGACCTCACAGAGGTACTTCATTCAGAAGTACTCATCAAGAAAATATGTTAGATTTTTTTGGCCCTTGTCTCTTTTGTTTATGGTCAATATTTTGACTCCATAATTGATAGGGTTTGCAAAGACCTGATTTCCTTAACCTATCCAAGAAGCATAGTGCTTTTATGTCCTTTGATAGAGAGCTTTTTAACCTGGGCATAATATACTTGACTCAGAGAATATAATATTAAAACAACCTTACATATTAGCTGGGGCATTTTAGGCTGACATCAGATATGATCAGTATGCTGTATACACTGGAAGGGTGCTACCTCTCTTTTTTCTCCTCAAGAAAAAAACAGTAGCAAAAAGACTTCGTGTCATTTCTCTTGCTTCTCAGAATGAGTTACATGGACTGATTATTACTGTGAGTTACTGCATTTATAAGCCCTTTTTAAAGTTGAGAATCTCACAATGGTATTGGTAATGCCACTTGATTTCCCCAGTGCAGTTATATGAAATCTTTAGAGATTAACCTGTAGCATCATTCTGTTATGTACATTGAACTCGAGCTGGTTTTTTTCCCTGCAAGCTAGCAGTTTGTAGTGTTGTGGGAACATCCCCAAGGCAATGTGTGGTTTTGAGTTATTAGTAAAATGTCATAATCTTATTTATTTACTTTTAAACCAAGATGTTTTTCAAGCCTATAGCAAACAGGAAAGATAAGGAATACTTTTTAGTCCCTTGCCATCAACCAGGACCCCCACGTCCCTTTCCATGGCACTGCTTTCCAGCGTCTTATTCCACAGTCTATACACATAATTAGGGTTACCCCATCCTAGGTGCAGAATCTGGCACTTCCATTTGTTGAACTTCATACTGTTGTTAATAAAAGAAACTGATACGGCCATGGTCTAATTCAGCTAAAATAACGGTAGTCTGAAGTCTGATTAACTTGCACAGAGTTGTCAGTGACTCTGATGTAATTTACATCATGGCTACACTTTCTGGAGAACCGTCAACAACTGTGTTTTCAAACATGCAGAGTAAATAACTGTTTGGGGATTTTTTATTCTTTTATTGTGCATGTGCCCTGTGGACTCTTCTACTGTTTAATATAAAGTACTGGGACACAAATCTCAATCTGTCAGGAAGAGCTTCAGTTAATCCAGACCTGTCTCCCCTCACTGCAGCAAAGCTACAGTTTTGTGCATTCCCAGCTGAATGGCAGAGATTTTTCTAAGCCCAGAAGAGCATTTTACAGCATGAGCATCTGTAAGCCGTGGCTTCTGGCATGTGTCAGTAGCAGACACGTCACATGATGCAGACATCCTACGTACACTCAGACTGCTTCCTCCCCTGAGAAAGGTGAGCCTTTTGGTGGAATCTCACATCACCGTATAGGAAAGGCTCATGAAAGGATGTACATGGTTTTCCAGGACCACCTTCAGGGGAAAGTGGCTAGGTAGAATTAATGCGAGAAAAGGTATATTGTGTTTTTAATTATTTTAAATATCCCACCTCTACCTCAAGTATTTTCATTGTCTTGTAACTCTTTAACTTCCTAGCAGGCAGTCACAGTAACAAATAGCAGTTGTCAACCTATTAATTTTCAAATATGTTCAAGTAAAATTCGTAGGTCTGAATTAAGATATTTTGTAAAGCTTTAAGGTTTTGACAATTTAATGTGGAGAGGAATAAGTAGGCAGTCCCAGGAAACTTCAGGAATTTTCAGAAAATAGAAGCTCTGCTGTTCTTATTGATGGATTCACTAAAGCTGTTTAGTAAAGTGATGCTAAATTTTGAGTAACAACATAGTCAAGTGCATGGGTGAGATCTGTATTTCTGATTGTCTACTATGTTCTCTCATTTGGAAGAAGCCATGGACTTTTTGGGGTTTTTTTACTGTTTGAAAGTGTGGAATAAAAAGGTGAAACCTAGCAGAATGATATCTGTCTCAGATACCTAGATTTTTTGGCTAATCTCCCTGATTTTATAATTCATTTCATGACTCTTGTGATTTAGAGACCTACATGAATAGTTTACCTTATTTTTTTATGTTTATAAGCACTTTAAAGTTCTTAAATTATGTGTACACGATCAGTGTTGAGGGAAGGCGTTTTATAAATGCTAAATTTGAAAATGTCCTTTTTTTCAATTAGCAAAATAAAACCTGGAATGGTAAGAGCTTTGTGTGAAAAGAAAGCCAAACCATTAATTTTTTTTACTGTAAGCTGGAAAGATAACTATAATAATTTCTTAATTAAAAACATTTTGTGGAAAATTGGGCAAAATTTAGTCTCTGCCACATTTGCGAAACAAACCTTCTTTGTTACTAATATATTATCTCATCTTTGGTTCTCAGTATCATGATTTTACTATGATTTTAAAACTTTGCTGAAGTTGTCACACATGACTCTTGTTCAGACTTTATAGCCAGTATTTTGTTCTTGGGAAAACTGTAGGAAATTGAGTCCAGGCTTAAGGAGATAAATTCTGTGACCCTTACATCCAGCTGGAACAGGCAAAGGCGTCACGATTTGCAGGTGAGATATCTTGGTGACTTAGACCAAGCTGTTTCATGAGGATGTTGCAGGATAGAAAATTCTTTGAATCTTACTTAGAAATCTTGAATTCTTCAAGTCAGGGAAGAGATGTGAGCTCCTCCTTTTAGTCCATATTGCTTTGTGAGGAGCAGTAATAGGGCAAAAATGGCCATGGCCTAAGGATTGTTTCCAGGTAGTTGGCATGAGCTTTGTAAGAGTTAAATGGGTAGGTAAGGCTACCATGTGTTCACGACGCGCCCTGTTGTGTCTAGGTTCTGCAGCCCATATGGCCTTCTCTCAGGAGCTGTGGGAACAGTGGGAGAGCGTAGGTGCCATATGTTCTTCTATACCTAGTCACCAGCAGGAAGTTAAGGACAATGTGGCAGTTCTAACTTATAATTTCCTTTTATTGGTGTGTGTCTCATCTTTAATGTCCTCATTTGCATAAGTTTAAATAACTGTGTAAATTATAGCTTTGAAACTGACATATGGTATTTTATGTGCACATCTATCCTCTGATGTATACTTAAGGAATACAACACTTTGACTAATAGAGCCCAAATGCTGCACTAGAGACATGTTACCTGCTTCTAGCGTTCCTGCATTTTATGCCTGAAAGAAAGAAAAAAACTCCTTTTATTCCAGGGCAGTTATATTATGTAGGAGGCTGTTGAGTTTTCATCTGGAATTCAGACTGAACTCAGTATAACATAAACCGTTTGTCATTCCAGAGCGTAATGGTTTTAAGAAGTCCAGTTATTTAAATTTTTCAAAGTCCAAGTGAAACTGAAATTTCCAGTGCCTGAACTTTTGAGGATGTTATTTATGTAAAATAATTATTTTAGTGCTCTTGGCAAATCCATAGTTAGTCATCTCTTTTTCACGCTTGTGGGATTACAGTAGAAATGGGTACTAATTTGTTCTATAATGCTGCATATAGTTTAGCCTGTGCAAAGACAAGCTGTATTAAGGTGGATTCCCTGATGTTTAGTTGATGTGACTGCCTTACTGCCTTTAGTCTTGTTTAAATGGCAATTTACTATATTTAGGGTCCTCAGGACAGTTCGTGCTTCTTTAAGAGACTGCATTAGCATCATCCAGTTACTTTTTTTTTTTTTTGTTATACTCAACCAGTACCATGGATAGCTTCCAAATAGGAAGCAAGTACATACAACAATTATATTCTGATATTATAGCATTTAATTTTTTTGCACATATTATGCTATTATTCGCTTTGCAGCTGCTGAGTAGCTTCTTATGCCATTAGAGGAAAGATGTAGAAGGCTTTTACAACTGACATGGCTGGAGGTGTAACAGTTCACCAAGTCTTGATCTGTACTCCTTCTGCTGATCCTGTGTAGGCTATGAGACTGTGCAAGCTACATCCCTTTACTGTACTATCCAGTCACTTTCAAAGCCATAAAAGGTATTTGGGAGAACCCTGTAGAACACAGAGAAACTAGACAGTGTGTGGAAATCTCCCTTGGGATCTTCACAGGTGGCATTCTGCATGCCATAGAGCCTTGCAGTCTTTCACTGTTACGGCACAACAGTTCTTCTGGACCAGTTGGATACCAATTCTTCACATATTCTTTGCAGCATGTATGTGGCTACCTGGAGAATATGAGCTGGATATATGGGTGTGAAATGCTTATAAGATGTCTATAAAATATTTATGAAAGCTATGAAAGAAGAAATTAAAGGTAGGTTATGCTAATTGTGTTATTAAAATTACATTGGAAGGCTTCCTCTTCTTCTCTCCCCACCTTCTCCCTCTTCCCCCTTCATCCATCAGACTTGCTGTGTACTTCTGAGGTTCTTGGCTGGCCAGGAATTCTGTATTTCTGTAACCCTTGATTACATCCATCTTCCTGATTAATTTTCTTCTTGAAATCCTTCAGGAGATCAATGCAGATTGATATTTTCTCCTAAAATTTGTCCTTTTCTTTAATCAGCATATTTCTTAACTGCAATAAAGATCCTTCTCTTCTTTCAAAGACATAAATGTCTGTTTGTTAAGACACAGCATTTCTTTCTGTATTGATTAAACAGTTAACAATTCATCAACTTGATGAGAGGTAATAGTCTCTCCATATCTCCTCTTGGAGACTTAGGGCAGGATTCTACACAATTCATTGCAAGCAATAGGAAACGTTTCTGTTCATTGTCTGTGCTTTCTCTTTCTTTCCTCCTCTCAGTGCTTAACTTGGGATGGGAATGGTACTGACCAAGAATGGGTTCAGCCTGCTTAATTAGTGAGTTTACTTAATGCAGTAATAAATGCATATAGTTTCTTATTGAGAGAAGGTGTGACAATAATTAACTGCTTTGGGCTTACACTGCATTTACAATGACAGGCACCCTAGACCTTCATTCACAGGATACCATGGCTCTGGGTTAAAGGCAAAGAAAGGAGCAAGTGAAATATCTCATGTTCTTCCCTGTATTAGCTGCAATGTTCTTTGCTAAGCAGGTCCATAACTTGCTGCTTAAAAGTCTAGAGTGGAACAAATACCTACTTGTCTATCAGTGAAAAGTGTCATTTTGTCCATGGCTGATGTGCTTTTAATTTCCATAACAATCCCAGATAAGCAACAACCAGTAAATCAAAGGAAGGCTGTAATAAACATTGCACTTACTCTGCTTGTAAGGTAAGAATTTTGTTTCAAGTAACTCTGATTATTTCATTTACTAAACCTGGCTATATTTTCATTCATCTTCATGAAATGTTTTAAGTATACTTCCAATTTCCAAGAATATGGGTGGCAATATGGTATTTATATGTATTACTTAGTCTGACTTGTATTTGTCATAGGAGACTGCCCACCCTCTGCACTATACTTCAGTTGTATTGTGAGAAGGGGACTATGAGAAAAGGAAAAAAGGATGGTTGATAAGTTTTACAAGAAGAGTATATTGCTTCATGTCAGCAAAACAACTTGCAAGCATTAACATTCATACTGTTGTAGCTGAAAATAGAGATTGACCTAGCCTTGTTTTATTTTCCAAAGTCTGTTGAAAGGGCTTTTTTTGAAAGATGATGGCAGTCTAGTATTTTTAGTTTAAGTGGAAGTGAGATGTCTTAGCTGCTCTGAGAACTTAGAGTCAGAAATTGCAATAAACTAGAGTTCTTCTTCCGAGACCCTTTAAATAAGAAGGCATATTTAATTGTTTCAAATTCAGATTATAACAACAGTATCAAGTCAATAATAAACGATTGCTATTCTGTTACATCTTTAGGCATTGTAACATGATTCATCATGTATATTCAATGTGTATATAACTTTCAGATGTTATTTGATAAGAGAAAACACTTGGTGCTTGTTTCAATCAAGTTTTATGATCTGTTGGTGTACCCTGCTGGTACTGAATTGAGTTACAGTCTGAGCTCTACCAGTGGCTTGTGCTGACCCTGGGCAAATTATTAATCATCTCCATCTGAGCTACCAAGAAGGTGATGGTGCTCACCCTGGTAAAATGCTTTGGGATTGACTGATCAGTGTCACTAGAGGGTGAATTGCTGCTAGTTAGGAGTTAACAGGTGTGTTCCTGCCTGTTAGGATTAGTAGGTAGTGTAGCAAATGGCTTACCTCAAAAAGGTACCTGTTTGTTTTTTTCTTCTATTTTGACGCTAATTTTATTGAGATAAAATTACAGAATCAGTGACATAGCACTGGCATTAAGATAGACAAAGTCTGGTAGGTTAAGCTTGTACTCATCTAAATTTTTATCAGAGTGGTGCATTGTTCTGTTATGCATCATCTAGGTAGTTTCTTTTCCTTTCTTGACTACCGTCATTAAAAGAGTTTTTATTTTGCATTAGTAAGAGAGAGAGCAAAAAGGCTCAGATTAGCTTTCATTCATGTTAATAACAATTTTCCTTTGATGAGGACTGAAATGATTCCTAGCCAGTTAGATAAGGAAACACAGAAGTTTCCCTCCCCTACTTTGATGGGTGCTGTCTGTTGTATTGCTTATGGGCAGGAATGCCAGCTGCCATAGGTAGATGTACAAATATTACAGAAATATGGATTCACACATTCCTCCTCATCCCTGACCTACTTAAGCAATCTCCCTGGAATGTAGGTAGCTGGGCTGTTGATGAGCAGATGCTTTTTCATCCTTCTGATACAGTGAACATCCACATTGGTTCCTTGCAAAATATATGGTGTACCTGGGCAGATTTTACCTAGGTTGTAGCTACTACACTGTAGTGTAGCCTGTTCTTGATTAATTTCACTATTTTTCACATTTAAAATGAGCGGAACACACTTTGATTAGGAACAAGCTTGATTAGCTCTGCCCATTATGAAGCAATCAAATGCTTTTAATTACTTCCATGAATATGTTTGTTTGATAATATTCTTTCAAACTGAGGCTTTTAATTGCTTCTTTAGTGGTTCATTTCTGTAGAAATATTGGTTGCATGAATCTTTCCACTTAGCAGTCGCCTTGTGCTTTTATATAAATTTCTTAAGTGTGACTTCACTATGAGTTGTATATATGTCTAAGTCAATATTTTTTAATAGCACCAGCTTCTCCTATTATCTTTCCTTGACAAGGAGTATAGAAGTATGCACTATAAAATCACCTGTAAAAGATCACCTGTAAAAAGACTGCAGCAGCATTCTTCTATCAGCTATCTATTGAAGGTCCCTTGTTAAGCATATGCTGCTAGAACAGCTCTCTCTCATGTTTTTCTTTTTGTCCTCCAGGGAAAACTCCCCTATGGAGCAACCCTCCTTTCTGCTTTCGGAAGCCAATGACTTGCTTGTAAACATTATAGTCCTTACGAGTATCATTAGGAAGAAAAAGCCCTGCAATTTATCTCACAGGTGTGAGACTGTGACCTTAGCTTCCTATTATTCCAACCTTGGAGTCAACACAAAAGGTGCCACAAGGAAATGAGAACCTGAGTGGTCAATTCCCACTGGCTTTTCACAGTGCTCCGTAAAGATCACTTACCATGTCTCCATTTTGAAGGGACTGAGAAAACAAATTCACCCAACTGTGCAAAACAGATCTAGCTTCCCTGATCTTTAGTCTTTCAGGGAGACAGGTATATAATGATGCAGAATTGCTTAAAGTCTTACAGTTAGATACCTCAAAAAGGGAAATTTGAATCACTTTGTGTTGGAGCTGGCTGCATCTGGAGCTCAGGCAGCTATGTGTAGTAAGAAGTATTAAATATAAAAGCTTTCCTAGTTTTTAGGTGAAATGTGTGTTTATTTTTGTCAGATTGTATTATTTTTCGCACAACAGGCTAGTCTATCTGGGCTAGACTTTCATTCTTTAACACAGGAACACTCTATACGTATGCATACATTCATTTGCTTCCTCTTTCCTGTGCATCTTAAGTGTGCAACCCAGCTGGGCATGAGCTGGGTTGAACTGTTGATGTTCACCTTTGTGAGAACAGGTTTGAGATCTGCTATATCCCTGCTGTATGTTTGAGCGTGGTCAATAAGATGCAGCCATATTCTGTTCCTCCCAGTAACAACAGAGAAGAGTCCCATTCTCTTTCGTTTCCCTGCAGTGTATCTGTACAAAAATGATACTTAACAAGAACATGTCTTACTCTGTTGTATTTTTTTTTAAAACAATAAAATGTGTGGGTTTTTGTTTTCCTATAGGGATTTATTAAGAACTTAAATGCAAGATGGAAATACCTATTCACAAGATTTCAAATGTTGGTGCAAAGTCTTTCAGACTTCACCATGCTCCCCTTTCAGATTCGACCTATCAATATTTAATAAAATGTGCAGTGTTCACAATTACTCTGACATATTTGCAGTTTATGTTATTCTCTGTAGATGCAGAAAGTTTCTACTAGAATTTCTTTTTGTACTTGTTTTAGTCTACTAATGGAGTGACAACTAATACTTAATTTCTCTAAATTAGTGTTATAACTACCAGTGTTTGCTTCGCATGGGTCCAGACTAGTTGTTAGAGTTTATTTTAAGTCACTCAGTTTCATCTGGGACTAATTCTAACCATAATACAAGAAAATTTCTGCTGTCAGTTCATTGCACACTGATCCCATTTTGGATGTAACAGTGCAAATGCCAGAAGGACTATTAAGTGTTCATTCCACCACCATCAGGGACCTACAGAAAACCAACCACAGCTAATGTTAAGTGGGCAGGAGGAAATGAATGCCTCATTCCTATAGTGATAAAAATTCTGAATAGAAAGATGCAGTCAAGACACACAACAGCTAAAAAATTTGATTAATACAAGTGTTAAAAAGAAATCTGAGATAGCTAATAAATTCATTTTTTACTTTTGTTTCAAAGGCACTCAAGCTACTGTAGAAAGTAAGAGTTTGAGGAGGCAAACTGAATTGTAGAAGTATAGACTGCAAAAAAATAAAAGATTATCTTGGCAGTATCTCTCTCCCTTGCAAGTCATAATACCAGTATAGGTTAGTAATTCAGTTAAAAAAAAACATTTTTTTTTTAACATGGTTTCGATGTCCAGTCTCAGTCACAAAAAGCATGTGATTTGTGTATATTCCCTGTACTCTGAGGGTGTGATCATACTGTTGTGCTCAATCAAATTCCCCCAAAAGTGCAGTTAGTTCCAAAATACTTCAATTTTGTTTTTGTTGTAATTGTTTACCAAGAGCTTCAGTCAGCTCTAATACTGGTAGTAGTGTAAGAAATACATGTATACATGATGTCAAACATGAATGCTGGAAAAAGAAGGATGTGAAAGTAAAGCAACAAAAATATCCCTGTGTGGTAAAAGGATGGAAAAAGAAAAGAGGGAGAAAAGGATGGTTAAGGAGGATGAGTGATATACTGTTGAGGATCAACAGACTCTTAAAAGCAAAAGAGAGCACTTAGTTTCTTCTAGATTCTACAAAAATGGAATGCAAAATTGTCCTGAAAGCACTAATAACAGACAGTAAAGCACTTTTTATTGTGGTAGAACATTGCTTTTCAAAAATTTCTCATATAAAATTAAAGGTTTTCTTAGCTTATGGAACTTTTCTACTTGGATTTTTCTTGTTAGACATGATGTTTTGGTAGAGGGTAAGAAAAGTGAATTTATTTAGTTTATGAAAATTTATTGGCACAGAGGAAATAAAGACAAAATAGTGCCTCTTGTGGCCATAAGGCATTTCAGTGCTCTTGGAATTAATTGAGTGTAAGCTCACTGACGCAAGGAGACTTGATGGCTTCCTTAAGACTGAGAGACATGGAGCAAGTATTAATGGTGGATAAGCACTCTCCTAACTGTGCCTTGCCAGGGCTTTGCTGATGATTCAGATGGCAGAGAGGAGGAAAAGACAGGTAAAACGCTTGCAGCAGCAAAACTGGCAATGAACACAAGGTATTAAATCATTACTGGGACTTGGAATATGATTAGAGAAAGTTAATGGAAAACAAAGCCACTGTGCCAAATGACTGTTGCTGGGTTAAAGGAGGCTAATTTGCAACACTGTAATGAAATTAGGCATGCTGCCTTTGTTTCTGACACTGAACAGCATTAAAAAAAAAGTTGTATGTGTTCCGCATTTGTGGGCCCTCAACTTCCCTGCTGGGTTTGAAAGCTGGAATGGTGCTGCTAAGCTGGAGTAGCAGTGATTTGTGATGGACTTTGAAAAGTGACTGGCAACAGACAGTTGTGTATGATGGACACTGAACCCATCAGCCAAGAATCTCTCTTAGGGCTGAGGAATTATTAGGGCATTCTCTTGTCTGTCCCCTACCTTTTAAACAGAAATTATTTCCAAGGGCTATCAACTCTTTTAGCAAAATTCAGAGGGGTGGGATTTCACAGTCTTCTTATGAAGTCTGTTGAGGCTTAGACAGCAATTAGTTGACCATTAGAAAGTTAGTCCTAATGGGAGGTCTAAATCTGCATGGCTGCAGTTTAAGCCCACTTCTGAATCTGCTGTCCTGGGTGAAGGGAGAAGACCTTTTATCTCTCTCCTTTTTGCAGGTAATGGTGTAATCTTTTTGCACCCAAGTCTTGCTCTTTAAACTAAGTAAATCCTCCTTATCCATAATATTTTTTGCAATTTCTTGGGGAGAGAAGGAGTGTTGTGTTTGGGGTGGGATTTTTGCTATCACCTTGAAACTGTGGGTGGAATTCATCTTAACTTTTGGATATCTGCAATTACGACCATCAGATTGTGATCTAACATCTGTTTTTAGAGAAGAGAAACATTCACTTCTAAAGTCAGTTAGCCTAAAGCAGATATCTGAACTAAGGCAAAAGAACCATCTTCTGAATTTGTTTATTCTTCTTCTGTAAAGAGAACCTGAAGTGCAGGTGTCAACATTGTTTGTTTTTTATTTCCTGCTCTAACATCCTTCATTCCTATTTATGAACTTTCAAGGAGTATTTTAGCTCTTTTTTTTGTTTAATAGTTTCATTAAATGAGTAATATTTTATGTTGGTCTTTTAATTTATGTAATATTCATCGCATAAATAGCAGGAGCAGCAAAAGCCAACCTTTTCAACATGAATCACTGTACTGTCAAGAATTTAGTATTAATTCATAATGTACTTTGTTTAAATACAATGCAAGTACAAATTAGTATTTTAATTGATCATATCTTTGTGTGTCTGTTAAGGCTCGTAAGGAAAATTTGGTAACAGTATATACAATTTCATCTATTATTGAGCTTGACCCAGTAGATAATATTCCTCAGATTTAAAGCTGCTCTCTTAACCGTAATTTTCCATCTTCAAAAATAGTGAAATGGCGTAAATGTTTTACACAGTGTAAATATTTCATTAAACTTGAGTGGTTATTTCAGAGGTGTTACAGAGGTAGATGTCAAAGTAGAGTAACTCTTTTGCAACTTCCCTTAAAGGTGAATCACTTGACCCAATGCACGGTTTCTCTAACAAATGTATGATGTTTGTTTAAGACATTACATCTTGTTAGTGTGTGTGGATGCTCCTGGCTCATGCTGTGTCAGATGAGCTGTTTGCCTGGTGAGTTATACAAGAAATGGGTGTGAGTCTCCTCAGAGACAGATTCACGGTAACCAGGTTTGGGATGGGAGTTGTATATGAGGACTGAGGAGACTATTTCAGCTGATGTTTGGTTATTTTTGCATCTTTCATTAATAAACTCCAGATAGCAAGCATGAATTTTGCATTGCAAAGAACTGTGGATTTCAGAGATATCTGGGTGAGATTTATGCACACAGGTTACACAAGATGTGGAGAACATGGTGCTGATTTTTCAGTTTCTGTACAAAAATGGGTATTAGAGCAAGAATGACAGCCAGAGCAGATTATAGCTTGATGGGAACAGTGCCAGAAACTCAGTAAACTTTGTCTAACTCTGTAATTTATCATACTTTTTTTGCCTTTTAAGGGGAGGCTTTTTAGTTCTAATGTGACCTTATCCTACAGGCTATTGCCTAGGCAACATTCCCACTCAGAAATTACCACCAAAAAATTACTTTGTGTCATGAGCACATCCTTTGCATAATTTTATTTATATTCTCACTCAAATAGAATGTATTTTAGGTTTTATGTATATTCCTCATGCTGAAGGTGGCATAGTATCATTTGCTTTAGGGGGCTGATTCTTTTCTTCGTTATATCAGCTAGTGTAAATGGCAAAAATTGCGATTTTAGTCTCATACAGGGCCACTCAAGGCTTTCTAGTACATAGATAAAAATGATATTTCCTGCCTAAAGATGAAGAGCTTGCGACCTCATGCTGATCAGGAGGGTACAGTGGAAGGAGCGGAGGTGCAGACATTGGGTGGGAGTCCCCTTTGCCGGGGAGGTGGCAGAAAAGAGTGTCCTTGCCAGCTGCTCCAGCTGCCCCACACTCCTTCCCAGTGCATCACCTGAGGCCTTCTAGGGGAGGCAGGACAGCTTTCCAGGTATAGGAGGCATTTTCTGAGTGGGGTCAGCTCTTGTTGTGTTGCCCAGGGCCTCTCAGAGCACTGATGTAGTGGGTTCCTGTAAAGGGGGCCCTACCAGTTCAAGGAGCTGGGCTGCACTCTTCTGTCTGCCGTCCTGGCACCACCTGAGGATGGTACAGAAGACTGTCATCTGGGACATCGACTATACTGTGCTAGACATGTGCAGTTACAGCCTTCTTGCATGTAAATATTCTAGAAATAGATATTTAAGTACAGGTTTGCTATACATAACATAATACTAAATACCAGCAATTAACATAACTGCTTTCTCTTTGTGATGTCTGGGGATACAGAATTGTATAGATGACTGGTTTTTTTTTTTTCTAGATACAAAATATCCTTTTAACAATCTCAAGTCTGTCTTGTCTCAGTGAAATGGGTTATTTTAACTTACATTTCACTGGAATTATCAATAGCACCAATTACGTAGATAACATACATTTTTTGAAGATTATGTAGCAATTACGTACATTTTTATGTAAGTTTACTTCATTAAATTCAAAATGCACGTGGATTCATGTCCTACAGCAAATTTTTATTGTGATTTAATTTGGCATTTCAGACATCTCACTATTCAATATCTTGCTTTCTACATATGTATATTTAATATAATTTTTATCTACTGCTATCAAATAAGATAAATTAGAAAAAAGCAACACAGTGTTCAAATAATTTTGCCTGATGACTAGATTAAAACCTACAGAAAATACAGTGGAAATGCTTAAATTCTCGTTAAAAGCTATCTGGTTTACTTGTTGTTTTGCATGTTAGTACAAACTAAAGCCCATTATTAGGTAATTTCTTGGGCAGTTTTCACTGTGGTAACATGATTATTTATCTTTTATCTATACTCTATAAAAAATTTTTTTTACCAGTGGTATTAATTTTAAGCCTAGTTGAAGTACTAAGCCAAAAAATGAAGGTATGAAGGTAAATAGTATCCCTCTAGTAAAAAATGCTGTTCATGTGAACACTGATCTGCCACATTTATTTTTTTTTTTTAAATGGAGAATCATATGTCTTCCTTGGGAGCTGAATAGCTGTAACAATGTTTCATTTCCTGAGTAGTAGAGGATTGGACCAAGATACCTTAAATTAATCTCTATGGTCATATGTCTTGGTCTGTCAGAGAACTCTGCTGGCACTAGGGGTCTTCACTGGAACAAAGCACAAAAATGTAGGTTCTTTCTTGGGAGGGAATAAATTGTTTTAGTTGAAAATCCCTAGGAATGCTACTTAAAGTATTGAAAGTTCTGTCGAGGTCTTGTAGGATCTTGTATTTTAGCACGTTCACCTGGTGCTAATTTAAAGAAGCAGCACACCAATAACTTCTATTTAGAACTTTTATTTATATCCATGTAAGTTTGAGCACTTTCATCAAAACCTGATTCTCCTCCCCACCCATTTTTTAAACTAAATTTAGAATGCTGAGGAAATCAGATTTAATAGGTATTGCTTATTTAAAAACTGTTGAAGATGTTTCATTTTAGTTTTGAATTGTCCTGGGGTTTTTGTCCTTACTTAATATGTTTCTGTACCTTTAACTCATGGTTTAGAATGCACCCTATTTTTGCTTACCTTGGTGGATATATCTAAATTAGGTATTACATGTAATTTTGTAATTACATTTTGTTTGGTGCTTTTATTATTATGAAAATTACCAAATAGTAAAGTAACCTCTGCTTTATTTTAAAAAATAAATTTATTACATAATTTTAAAGCAACTTCTGTGTCTTTAGATTATACTCTTTATAAAGTAACACCTTGGGAAAATGTTTTGAGTTTTCATGAGGTATATAAAAAGGAGTGCTGATAGTAATTCAGTTGTTCATGCCATGGTGTGAGGGTTATTCCAGAGAAGAAGTGTTTAGTTTGGGGTGTTGAGGGAGGCTTCAGTGAGTATCAGCAGCTGCTTCTCGGCAGCGCCTCAAACAGCATTTGCTCATAGAGCTGCACGTTCGCAGCAGCAAGGGAACAGCTGCTGCCTTTGTGTGCTTTTGCAGCTCCCTTAACAAATGGCTGATTAGAAATTGAGCAAAAAATGATACTCAGCACAAAACAGGAAGGTGTTCTTGTGCTTCTGAAGTGTGCACATGACATCGTGAGAGGAAATGGAGATGCAATAGGAAGAAACATTGTCTCCCTAGAGAGATTTGGCTTTTCAGAGCCATGGAAAATCAGTCTTGCTTTGAATCATGGAAAGTCAGGCACTGCAACCCATCAGCAGCTTTTTGGGGGGGGAGGGGGGGGAAACAAAAAAATGAAATCAAGTGTGTAATTGCATGGCTGAGACAATGTTTTAGGGCCCTCTGCTGTGAATTGCTATAATGAATACAAATGTTCCTTAAAAATGTTTGATTCCTTCAGTTATGTGAAGATACTCTTTGAGGGGAACACCAGTATTTCAGCTTGGAGGTTTGTTGCAAGTTCGGGTGTAAACAGTGCACATCAAATTGATTACTAGACAGGCTATCCTTGATCTGGTGTTTTTTTTCCCAAACATTATCCTGCCTACTCATTGGTTCCTGCTAAATTTCAGGGAAACCATGGTGGCAGATGCTTCCAGTTGGTTGTGAGCAGCAACCCCTTTGCATTTACAGGGAATAGGAGAGGACAGGGCTGATAAAGCAATGGCTTTTGGCATAGGGCTGCTTTCCATGAATCCATGCAGGTAATTGATATGCCTTTAGACAACAGAACTAGCAGAAAAGATACATCCTGGTTGAACAGAGAGGTATGTGAAGAAAAGCACCCTTGCTTATAAGTAGTAAGCATTGCTATTGTACATTATTGGATCACTTCATGTCATCATCTTTTCCTGTCAGTTTTTCCTGGAAATGGCAACAATACTTGCCTTCATCATGGAGATACTGTGATGACTACATTAAAAAGACAATTTAGATTTACTAAGAAATCTTTGGTGACCCTTGGGCCACAGGCCTGCAATTAGTCGAAGAGATTTTTTTCTTTGAAAGCTTTAAATTACTGCCCTTTGTGCTGTGGAACATAATCAGTGGGGCCCCATTTGTGTTTCAGCTGGAGCTGCCTTGTGATGCTGAGTAAACAGCACTTTTTTTAATATGGAATAAATTGTTGGCACCTGTTACTACTTTAAAATCCCTAGTGTTGTTATCCTGACCATGACTGCTCAGGCTTATTTTGTGGGATACCAGGTATTGTAGATACCATGTAGGGCAAGCATGGAGAATGGTTTTGCAGCCCCTCTCTCCTGCCACCCTCTTGTGCGTACGAGAAGACCTTCCTCAAAAGCCAGTCCTCAGTATGAACACAGTCCAGGCTGTTTACAATGAGAGAACACTTTAATTCAAACAGCTGTCAGGGAGCAGGTATTAATCATGCCAATATTCAGCAAGCCATGTCCGAGAGCTTTCTTGTTCCTTTGAGCTTAGTATGGATAAAGCCAGTAGAGAAAGAGAAAATGGAAAAGGTGGCTTTACTGATAAGAAAACCTACCATAAACTTTGAATCAGTGACAGTGTGTAGCAGATTTGCCTCTGGAGTGTTTCATTAGTATTGTGTACTGCCTCTAGTGCATGTTAGCTTTGTGCTAGACACGTCACCTGAGATAACAACATCATCTTTTTAAAAGGCCCAGGAAAGAAACAAATTAGTTTCTTACTGTCCTAAGAAAAATTTGAATACTCAGCACATTCACAGTGTTTTCACACTTAGTGGAAATTGTTCTGTGTTTATGATTTACACACATTCTTTTTAGTAAAAAACCTCCAGAAATTATTTTTTTCCTCAGATCATACAACAGACTGGATCAGGGAGATGAATCTCATTCGGGAGGTGAAGTAATGTACAGTGACATTATGGGACCAGCTGCCCTCTTTGTAGAGTTTGCTGCGTGGACTGCAGCAGCAGAGCCCAGCAGTTGTAGAGCCCAACGAGGTCGAAACCAATTAGCTGATTAGAAAGTGCCAGAAATAAGATTGAACACTTAAGTGACAGCAGAAATAAACACAGTTCTCCAGTCATTTTGCTCAGCAATACTGATCTAGGGATTTATAGAGAAAGCATTGAGCACTGTGTTGTGCCTAAGATTATATTTATCCAACACCTTTTTTTATAACTTATTTAAGAGATCTTGATGAAGCTGCAATACTAAACACATATAAATCCTGCAGATGAAATGGCAGATTTTAATAAATGGAACAGCTGAGCTTTGATCAGTCAGTACTCAAGAGCTACATAAAAGTAGTCAAGCTCTTAAACTGAACATTTTAATAGTTTCACAATTACATGAGATAGTTGTTTTTTTCAAGTAATACCTCATTTAAATGTAAATTTGGAGTTCAGTTATCAAAGCGATTTTTTAAATCATTCTACATTTCTAGGGATCTTGGATCAAAGTCATCTATTGCACTTGCAAGTCAGCTATTCAAGATGGCCAGTGATGAGATGTGGATTACCTGGAAGGTAGCATTCAGAGCAAATACTAAAAGCATAAATTAACAGAAGATGGGTTCTGGAGGGCTTCGTGTTTTAAAAATACAGTCTGTACTTTTCAGCTCTCAAATGAGCTCAGGAAAATGATAATTTGTCAGATTCTGTCTAGACTGGTGCAGAAAAGCCCAAGGGCAGCAGAGAAATTGGGAATGATGATAGGTTTTGCACTTAGAGTGTACAGAAGTACAGCCACACATCCCATGACACCACTTATGTCTGTGGGTGCAGGGCAGATCATATCTTGGGTAGGAGAAATGAAGCCAGCTAAGTGTAAATAGGAGTATTTATAGCTCTCCCTTCACAGGCACCGTGGTGACCGGTGTAGCTGCTAATGCATATCCTTGAGCCCTGCTAGAGCAGAATGTCTTTTGTTGAACTCGATGCAGTGATCCTAGACCCACAGGAAGCTCTCTAGGATGGATGGCTCTGTAAGGCAAGTCCAAAGAGTTTTTCTGCAAGTTCTGTGTTAAAGGAGGGCAAGCAACATTTTATTTAGAGCAGGTTGAGTTGAAGGCACTGCGCTGTATTCTTTTGTCCCCTAGCACATATAAATGCTCTGTACCTGCACTGCAGTCAAGAAGTATGGGGAAATAACTGTCATACTAATAGTAGTGGCACAAGTGTGAATACCTATTTGTTGTAAGGCAGTGTTGGAGACAGTATACTTGTGTGTAGTCAAACAGATAATTGCTTTCTGAATGAAGTTGTTTGTACATGGTTGTTTACTCTTTCTTTTGTATTTGTGTACAAATATATTGCTATTACTGTTGACTTTCCTTATTTATGTTATGTTAGGGTCAAAACAGGTTCTAATTTTCACTACTGGTAGTGGTATATTTTCTCAGCTTCTATTTGTTTTTTGATATATGTATTTTTTTATGAATTGACTTAAAATAAATTTTAAATAACTTAAAATAAGCAACTATTGCAATAGGCAACTGAATCTAAGGCACGAGCTTGTTCTGGGAAGTGCAGAGTTGATTTAAAAGAAAGCTGTTTAATGATAGTATATGAATTTGCAAACTAGCTTTGGGAGAAGTTTACAACCCTTTCAGTCAGGTGCCTGGAGCTGTGAGCAGTGTAAGCTGGTAAATGCTCCATCAATATGGCAATAACAAATGTAAGGGATGGGAAAATCGCGGCCCAGAGGCTGAGCTGGGGACAAGTAACCAGGATGCTGTTCAATCAACAGCTATATCACTAACTTAGCTTTGAAAATTCCTTATCAAACATCTCCTACATGGCTTTTCCAGACACTTCTTGGCTCTTCTTTTGATCCAATAAGAAGTCCTGACCTTATCATAAAAGAAAGGACTGCCAGGGTCTCAGTGACACTTATTCCTCCTTACTCCTCAGTCATTTCTGTTCAGACAAATGAAAAGGTTACTGCTCTTTAAGTATCCCTTCACAAGGGTCTATGATAATTGAACTGTCAAAATTCATGTATAGAGTTAGATTAGGCTCTTTCTCTACAAAAAATAAATACTCAACTTTTGTGAGTTCTTACCTCCTCAAGAATAAATCTCATGTGTGAGGCTGTTCTGGAAAGTGGCTGTTAATGAAAGAGTGACACACATATACAGTGGTGTTATGAAGTTCTTTTTTTCACCTCTGTTCATTCAGACTGCATCAACTAACTGCATCTTTTATACTACTTCTGAATAGTTATGTAAAAACAGAAAAAAATTAGCACATTTAGTCTATAGAAAAAGTGTATGATTCTGTAAACAGAACACTTATCTTATGTTGTCTTCTATTTATTCTTTTCATACATAGCTGCTCCTAAAAAATGGTAGTTGCTATTTAAAGAATTTTAAAAACACAAGATGAGTAGGGATCTCCTTGGCTGCCAACTCCAGCTCCTTATTGTTTCAAGTAGCACTTCATATTGATCCACCTTATGGGCTTGTAAAGCACAGTGAAACTAGGTGCAATTCTGGGGAGAGGATGGGAGCCGCATCTGTTTCTTCTATTATGAGGCTGTTACAGATTCTCATTGTTTTAATGTTTAGACTTCTATTTTATTCATTTACAGCCTAACTTTATTCATGGCCACCTTATATTTATTTGTTCTTATGCCAGCTGTGGCCCCTAGACCGAATAATTTTTCCTTCTCTTTTACTATTCAGTTCCCTGGCATATTTTCTCTTGACTTTTATTTCACCAGACCAGATATGCTTAAGCATTTTTAATCTCTTTTTGTCAGATAGGTTTTCCATTTCTCTGATCATGTTGGCACCTCTTTCTGCACCTCTTCCAATTTAAGCTTATCATTCTTTAACATGAGTGAACAGGATTCTATGGCAATTTAGAGATACCGATGATTAGATTTCCCCCATATCAGTATTTCCTTCTCTCCTGAAAAGTCTTGTTTGATGCAGCTTACAGTTGCATTGTCCATATAACACTAACAACTCATACTTAAATCCTATGACCAATCCTTTTCCACCTCAGTCATTTTTAACTGATGAAATTCTGACTTATGGAAGAAATGTTTTTATTAGTCCTTAGGGGGGATGGCCTTGCCATTTCTATGATGGATTTTTATTTCATTTGTATTATTCATGTTCTCAAGGTCATGCAGTTCTTTGCATAAGATATCCCAATGCCCCTTGGTATTGATTATCTCCCCAAAAATGAATTATCATGATAGTTCACTAATATAGTACGGATACTTTGGCCAAAGTAATTATGAAAATAATAAGATTTCTCCCAAGACTGATCATTGAGGAACTCTCTTAATAGCTTCCCTCTAGCCTGAAATTTTCCATCACTAAGTGTGTTCATTTTCAGTGAGGTTAACACCAAGTTTATGGGTTTGATCCCTGTATGGGCCGTTCACTTTAAAGTTGGACTCAGTGATCCTTGTGGGTCCCTTCTAACTCAGAATATTCTGTGAAACATTTTCCCTTTAGTTACCTATTGACGTAATATTTCTGCTGTTAATCCTAATTTTACGTCAGCTGAGTAATGATTTCCCATATGGCCTGATATGAAAAAGGCTTTTCTAAACTTCAGATATGTGAGGTCTCACGCATTTCCAATGTCTAATAAATCCCAGAACCTTAAAGAAAGCTACTGAATTGATGCTGTATGATCTACCTGCTCATCCTCCCTTGACCAGGTTGTCTTTAAATTAAATAAACTTTCTCTGAAAACTTTCTCTAAAAAAAAATATACTATTAAAAAGCTTTCCAACCATCTGTTGCTCTGATTGCTTTCTCCTTTCTCCTACTTTGCTGCTCTATGCTATTCTACTCTTCTATGCCTATAGGACAAGATAATGATCTTGCTACTTCATATATCCTCTTCCTGTTCTTTCAGACTTTGGGCTGGAGACTGTCTTGTTACCTTCAGCTTAATCTTCTTGAGCCTCTCTTCTCTCTGAGTTTTGTAATTAACTGATAATTTTTAATTTTTACTCCTGTTACCCATCTTCATCCCTGCATTCAATATTTTCATCATAATCCTAAATTCTGTACCATCTTCACTCCGTTGTCATCCCTTTCTCATTTTTCTTGTTTGTATTTTATTCATATAGGTGAAGAATCTTTTATTATTTGTACTTACGTACAGGTTTTATCTTCACATTTTGTCATCATCTACTCCAACCACCATGGAAACAAGACTAGTATATTTATTGCTAATCCCACCCTGTGTATATATATATAGATGTTTACAAAGAACAAATATTTTGTAGTAATAAAACATATTTGAATCAAACAGCAGGACCCTCTAGATCTTAAATCCATACACAAAACTTTGAAGTAACTTTTTACTTATAATACGTAGGGTTAGGCAGATATTCAAAGGAAAAGCATAATTTATTTACTCAGGTTTTAGTCTAGCCTATCCTGTGCAAATAAAATGAAAGAATACATTTTAAACAGTCTTTGTTGAAAGAACACATTAACTTGTCTTTTGTGTGTTAAGTAAGCTAGTGTTCAGATTAAGCAGGGTTTTGGAAGACTAAAAGGAGGAAATGGAAAATATCAGTTCATTGGTTGTTGGGAGACTGTTCTCCAAAGACAAGTTCAGTGTGTGAGATCGATCAGGAAGAAGTGAAAACTTAGAAGTTGAAAACAAAGAGCAGAGATTAATACAAGAAGAGGAGAGGAAGAGGAAAAAAAAAATAAGGCAGGCCATTGCTAGGTAGTCACAGACAATACAGAGGAAGCAAGAGCCAGGCAGGTAATGGGGTGTAGGTATTTTAGTGGGGTAGAACTGAGTTCCTTGCTATGAGAAGAAGAGTGACTGAAATTTCACAGCTAAAGCAATGTGAAAGATAAGGGGAGAAAAGGAAGAGGAAAAAGATTTTGAGCCTTGAGGAGAAAGATGTTCATTGGAGGCAACCATGGCTTCAGTGATACAGTGAAATAGAAGACTGATAAAAAGTAATAAAGTGTACTAATGCGCTGTAATAATTTGTTCAGCTGAGACCACAAAGTTACAGTGAATGATTCTAGCCAACTTTGGGTTAAGTGAAAAGGTTGAAAGGAAAAGGAAAGTGAGAGGTCAAAGTTTAATTATTATTTACTTTTTATTTATTTACCCAATACAAACATTAGGAAACTACTTCTAACTTTATTGACCTCCTTTGTCTGTATGATATAATTATTATTAGGGATATTTTTTGCCTTTTGGAATGAGTACAGTGTCTTTCAAGCTAATGAATAATTCAGGTACTCCATAATGTGTTATATTACTCGCCAGATGCTGGGCCACTAATGTGATTCAGCTTGGTGTTTCAAAAGGAACTATTTTAATTCTGATAATTCAGTACTAAGAAAAATCCTAGCCCCTTTTGCATGGATTTTGATAGTAGATGCTGTAGTCATAGTGTAAAATTCTTCAGTATATTCATTTAGTAGGACAGTGCAAAGTCCAGAACTGCTTATCTTGAAAGATCGTAGGGTTTCTTTTGAGGTTTCCTTCCTTTTCCTTTTTTTTTTTAATTACTTATTTTCTATTATTTTGGGGATCAGTGTTGTTTAATTACATCTTCATGGCCAAGAAAAGGATTGTGAAAGTATCATGGGTCATTTAGGTTGCTGAGAGCTTCTGTGCATGAGTGTGTGTGTGTGCGCGCGCGTGTGCACGCGTTTGCCACATTTCTATTGAATAACACCTACTACTAGAGAGCAGGATATTGGCATGTGTTTTAGAACAGAGGTGGCCAGGCTTTCACAAAGCTTCACTGTCTCCTTGTTGTGGCTGAAAATCTGATGTAACTTAGAATAGTCCTTAACTTGCTCAGGACCGCATACTGTAAGGAATCCCTCATGGTGACTCTTCATCCCATTTGAAATACCAGCTCATTACTCTAAGAAAAAGTGTTGGAGGTGTGCTAGAAATATAGCTTATAGGCAATTACTAAGGTAAGACACTTCACTGTCTTCTTGAGTGGTAGAAAACAGTTCAGTAAGTTTTAATGAAACTGATTGTCTAATCTTACAGACAATGCCAAACGTTCTACATTTTGAGAAGTAAGTGGATGAAAGCTTTAAAACAGAAGCTTAACATTTGTCCTTGTTGAAGCATCTCATGGAGCTCCCAGCACTTTGGCTATGGGACTGACACATAGTCATTGGGATGTTCAGTGTATGTAATGACCAAAGGTGTCAGTGGCATAGGAGTCTAGTTTAAGACAAGAGGCAGCAGATGGACATAACAGTGAAAGGGGGTACAAGTCCCAGAAAATAGATTTTAAATAATAACTATAAGGTCAGTTTTGATCATAGCCAAAGTTACACAGCTCATTTCCTCAGTCTTTGTGCTGAATAGGGTTTAGCCAGGTTAACAGTACTACTGACTGCTTTAATACATGGTGTTCTTTGCAGACACTATGTGTTGAAACTCTAAACAGAGTCAGGAGCCACTATTCGGATTTTTTTTTTTTATTTTAGTGGCCTCTGCATCACTGAGAGGACTTAAAAAATGTAACTCCACTCCTGGCAAACTTTGGTTTCTTTCTTGACTGTTTCTTCCTTGGAAGTTTCATTCGTAACAAAAAATCACTAATGAAGGCTGTGTCAGAGCATCTGTTATTAGAAAAAAATTTAGTATTATTTTTATCAAGAGAATGTATCCTCTCTAAGCGATTTGTTGTTTTCATGTTTCCAAGTATATTTGAAGAATCCTTTTAAGGGTTAGTTAAGTTATATGGGGGGAAAACCTTTCACTAACAAATAAGTTCCCAGAGGAACAATAACAGCAACTAAGAAACCCTGTTATGACAGTAGAAAGGTTTATAGCTATATGAGACTCTTATGCAAGTCTGTGACCTCATAATTCAACAGAGATATTAGATTACGGTGAAAGGGAGGAAGATGCTCATCTGATTATATTTTCAGCTACATCAATAGTTAAATCACTGCTAAGGAATTATACAGATGTTTCAGTGATTTAAAGGAATAGGATAAGAATGCTCATTTATCTCAGTGGCATGCTAGTATAATGAGTAATACTGAGAATGGTTGTAAAGAAACAGTATCTACAAAATAAATTCTTCTCACACAGCTTTAACAGTGTAATTAAAACATAAATGCTATTTATGGAAAAAACTGTTGTTAAAAAAACAATTACAATAGCTTGTATTATTATGTTCTTTCATTGAAAAACAATAAAACCTGGTATTCAGTTTTCCTGCTATTGAATTGTCATACACAATCATTTTACTCTTTTTTCTCCATCCATTTATATATTTCAACTTTAAATTTTAAAGAGCTGTTTTTTCCAGAAATAATTGGGTCATTTTTAGTTACTGTCTGCAATTTGTTAGTCAGAGTAAAGCTTACTCTAGTTTCAGTCACAGGTTTATGAAAGCTTCCAGTATTTACTCCTGCAAAAAGCTTTTGTGGCAGCACACTACCCTCTTCTCCAGCACAGCTCGCTGGACATCCATGTCCTATTCCACTTAAATGAATGTGGAATATCCTGCCCTGAGATTTTAAATTCTCATAGTATTAATTTTGTTCTTAGCATGGGTATTCAAAGAATACACAAAACCATGCCAAAATAGTGATGGTTATTAGTATATCCAAAACAGCAGATGTATATTATAAATCCTTAATATTATAAATCCTTATTTTCACAAGTTGAATAATATATATTAGAATAGCCATGTCAGAAGGGTTTAGTATTTTCAAATGGATACATTTCAAAGTAAGCTCTACACAAACACAACATTTTGGTTAGATAACATGATAGTGCTGTGCATTTTGTCTGTTTGTTTTTCTACTGCCTCAATAATTATTGTGGTGAGATAATCTTATTTACTGACATTCTGTAGGATCACACCAGTAATTCACCTGAAATGACTGTCTACAGTCTTGCAGGGTCTTACTGCTGACGTTTTTTTGAATGCTAATGTAGGTCATAATTAATAGTGATTGTGCAAAACATAAAACATTTATATGATCTTCATAACTGACACCTAAATTCTATACAAGAGACAGCCTGAAATAGTAACGGAGCTTGGCCTTGCATCTCTTTGTTTTAGGTTTATCCCCTTTGATGTGCTAGCATGCATGCCTTAAATAGCCTCTGATATGAGTTGTTCAGATGTGTCATTGAACTGAATATAGCTTTGCATGCTCCTGTAGCATATAAAGGAATAGAACACCAAAAGGAATTCTAAATAGCATGCAGCAAAATATGTAATATTATTCTTTTCTGCTAGTCTTCCAGAAACAGAATTTTAATTGTCATTGTTAATGAGTATTATTTCTTGAAATACCATTTTGAGGACTTAATAAAGAAAAAGCTGTATCTGCTTATTGAAAGACTCATGTTTTGTTGCCTGTGTAAAATACAGTCTTAAATGTCTTCTGGAGTTCAGAACAAGTGCATTTTTTTCTCAACTGTTCTTTATGTTTTGTCTTTGTACCTTCATTAGGATGAGAATTTATAGCTTACATTTTCTGTTGTAACATTTTTACTGCTCCATCTCTGCTTGATAGGAGTTAGAGTAGATTTTCCAACAGAAATGGGACTTCTACTTATATGTGGGAATTTACTGAAAGTAACCAAGTACTGTGTCCTGATTCTCCAATGACAGTAGATGTTTAAACTCTTTGATTTATTGCTATAATGTTTTTCTTTCTTTTGACTGCGTATTTGCACAGTTCCCAGCACACTAAGATTCTGTCTTAACTGAATCTCGAGATTCAGCTGAAAAAGGAATGAGTATTAATTATCTGGGGAAAATGTGGCAGAGAAGGTTTTGGGATCCAGTAAACGCATGCAAGATGAAGTAAGCAATTCCCTCCTCACTCTTCTCCACCCAAAAATCAACCCACCAACAATTAGTGGAACAGTTAAGAAGGATTAGCTTAAGTCCTTTAAGTGCACATGTGAGACCAAGTGGTTAGCAATTTTATTAGTGTTGTTTTTATGTCAGCAGTGACACAATACTGTGTCTACAAAAAATGAACTTCTATACTATTAATTTGTAACTCTTCCTTAGGAGTGAGTCAAAAACTTCAGTCACATGAAGGTGAGGGAAAACCTTGCAATACTGTAAACATTCTATAGTAATATATTGTATAAAGATAGTAATCTAAAACTGTATATACACCAGGAGGAATAACCTTGCAGAACCTGGAGATAAAACTTATTCTGTTATGTAAGATTATTTTTTTCAAGAGATAGAGCTAATAAATTTTTCATACCCTAGTTTAAATTTCGCTTTATTGCTTGGAGTGTTAAATTTTGATGTTTTCCTTTTGGAAAAGGAGATTTCTCATTGACGTTATTAAGGATATGACTCCCATGAAAGTCCATGGAAAGAAGGTGCTTATTCATTTAAATGCTTTTATAAACTGTATTAGGTGCTTTTGTGCATCTTTAGACATGTAAATACCTCATCTGCTGGTCTAAACAAAGAAGTGCATGCACTGGCAACATTTACAATGATGGAAGTCAGGTATGCTTTGACTCAAATCAGTGAGCTTTGTTCATTAATGCCTCCATCTGAAAATACTCTAGCTGTAATCTCTTTGGTTGCCAGCTGACCAAAATAAAATTCAAGAGAACTGATAAATCTACTTTGAAGATGGGGAGACAAAAACTAAAATTACTTCCATATGACACAATGCTATTAGTGGCTGATATATCTGGGCTAGTTTCATATATAACAATGGCTGATATTAAATTCTTGGCCAAAAATTAGGTAGCTGGAATCACACAATACACAGCTCTTCAGTTTGGCATCAGTTCCATAACACAATAAAACTTATCATTTGTAAGCTTGTCTGGTTATCAGAAAAAGACTGAGAACAATTTGATCCGTCCTGGTACATCAGACAATACGGTGCAGATGCTTTAAAAACAAAACAGTTAATCAAGCAAAATTTTACTTAAACTACCTGATGATTCATCATCCACTCTGTGCACTCTGTTAATTGTGCCTTTCTGAGCAACTATATATAGAATATTTAAATAGCCTGGGCAGTATGTGCAGCTGCTGAGAATACTATTGTATTATGAATTACTTCTTCAATTTGTTTCAGTTCAATATAGGCTGACAACATGGCAGTGAGTCAACCTTCTGTTTTCTTGAACACAATGCAATATATCATTTATACTGGAAATCAAGTTTTGCCTCAAGTATTGTTTTGTCCATGTTATAATAACCGTGAAGTAAACTTTGAATCGTATGAGAATGAGAATTATTTAATCATCTTTCCACTTCTTTTTGCGTATGTATTATCACCAACTTTAGAAATTGTATTTATATCAGTAAGGATCACTATTAAGTTCTTACGTGCATAACTCCCATTTAAGCACAAAGCACCAACTTGGAAATGGCAGCAGAGAATATGATGGAGTAGTTCCTTGGTGGACTGGATGCTAGTTGGATTTTTTTTAGAGAAATTGAAGAAATGTATTGAGAGAAGGAAGCTGAGAGATACACTGGGAATGAGATTGTCAAGAACTGGACAGGTTTTGACAGGCTTTAAATTAAGGGGAAGAAATTGGGGAAAGTAGAAAGGCCCCCCCCCAAAAAAAAAAAAAAGGAGAAGAAGTGGGGTGATGCAGTTATCTACATTAGGTGTTTATAAAGTTTATAACATACTACCTGGAGCAGAGACAGTCAAGTAATTTTTCTTGTGCTGCAGTTTGGAAAGTGGAACACCAAATGGATGGAAATGAGACTGGTAGCAGTAGAGGTGACATCTAGGTTAAGGACTGTGACCTCAATAGTTCGATCTAGACTGCATGACCAGTGCTTTTTGGCATCCTGGTTGCTTGTTCATCAGAGGGCCTAGAAACCGGGTTGGAAATGATAGGAGAAAGAAAATGGGGAAAAGGTCGCTGTGTGCAGTTATCATTCTGGCAAACTTGAAACATTAACTGTGGTATGTATCTGTATTGAGTCTGGATCAGATGGAACTAACTTTCTTCATCGCAGCCCACATGCAGCTGTTTTAGGTCAGTGACTAAAACAGTGGTGATAACACACTAGTGTTTTATCTATTGCTGAGCAGTGCTTGCACAGCAAGATGGCCTTCTCTAACTCTGCTCATAGCAAGTAGGCTGGGGGTGGGCAAGGGCTTGAGAGGGAGCACAGCCAGGACAGCTGACCCAAATCGACCAAAAGGGTATTCTGTGCATTCTTACAATGTCATGCTCAGCAAGAGAAACTGGGAGTGGTCTTTCTGAAGTAGTTGCGTGGAGGCTATGTAAACACTGGGCTGCTGGTGGGAGGGAGAGATTACTTTTACTTCACTTGTATATTTTCTCCCTCTCTTTTTCCTTCACTTTTTTAATTGGCTTTGTCTTGAGTTTTTTCTTGCTTCTGTGCTTCATCTTCTCCCTTCAATGCTTGGAAGTGGTGTGAATGAGTGGCTGTTGGGTGCTTAGTTTATGGCCACAGTCAACTCACCGCAGTATCTGAAACATCAGCATCCTTCTGAATACCATAGTTTAGAGATAGCCAAAAAGCTGCCAACTAGAAATGAAGTGGTAGTGTTGGTTTATCTGTAGTTAAAATAAAAATACTTGGTTGAAAAACTGAAAACAAAAGAAGAAAAAAGAGCAATGTTAATATAAATGTTGTATAATTTTGAACTGATTATGTCAATGGCCTTATGAGGTTTTTGGAAGTTTTTGTGGCATTGTGTTATTACTTCTCTGATAAGTAATATTATTTGTATCACTATTCTGTTGGAGGTTCTCAGAAAGCACTTGTTTTTATGATACATTACTTCTGCATTTTAGGCCTGATCAGCTAATATTGACAAACCTCATGAAATCCGTAGAAAACTAAGTAGACTTTTCATGTGCTTTAACAGTCTTTTGGGGTTTTTTTCAGTGGTATTTTTGAAATAGTGGCTTAAAGGCTGTTGGGCATGACATTTTGCTCATCATATGGGGACTAACTATATCAATGAATAGGAACTTACTTTTGATACTCAAGTAAATCAAGCAGTAGAAAGTTTGTATCTGGTTATTTTCTATTTTGAGTCTTGAGAGAAATAAAAATATCTACAATAAGGTCATGTTTTTCAGAATGCCTTGTCAAGGTGAAAAGTAAAAGACTGTAAAACTACATGTCATCTACACCTGCACAGATGCAGTATAGAGTAGTTTCCTCTCCTACTGACAGGCATTTCCTTATAGTTAAGAAAGTAGTACTTCGAAGACAAATAAAAATTATTAAAAATGTATCTTTATAACATCCTGGTTAGTCTAGAATTACAGATTGGTTATTAATACATTTATGTTCATTAATCTGTATGCATATAATAATATATATATATTATATATATATATTATATATATATATGTATACATGTAAAAGTTAATAATAGAAGATGCAGATTGAAAAAATATGTGGACCTTGCATTGTTTCCTCTGCCAAGGCAGGAATAACTGTGCTGTGCATTTGTTTGTCTGAACTAATTTTAAAATCTCATGTGTATTGTAATTTATATCATTCTGCTTGAAAACTTGGTTTCACTGTTGTGGATTGGCTGGGATGTTTTCCTGTTTCCAAATAAGTGCAACTGTAAAAACTCATTACCTAAGATGTGTTGCCTGACTGGATGGTAGGAACACCAAGTTTAAATGCAAAGCGTTCCCACTCTTAAATGATGCTTTGTTGTAATTTACCATGATTTGACTGCTTCATGTATGTACTTACTCATGGTTTGGGAGTAGAGTTACAGGATATATTCTGACTAAGAAGCTTCCTGGAAAATGGATGACAAAGAAGCGGTGATGAACTTGTTGTACGTTCTAAATGCAAACAACAATTTTCAAGGGAGCTAATTAAAATCTTTATCTGATCCCTAATAGCAAGGGAGCTCTGCCTGAGTGCATGTGATAAGTTCATGCTGTTTAAGATTTCTAATTTGATTGTATATTTATTTCCTGATTTTATGGGTACGGCATTTTTTTTGCGTTCATAAGTCTTTGCCAGAGGAAATGGCAACCTTCCCTTTAAATTTTGCAGTTGGGAAACAATGCTTGGCAAGTGGATTTTGATTTTTTTTTCCTTTATGTATGTGAGGAGAATGGTAACTCAACTCATCAAAGCTTTTTGTAAGAGAAAATGCTTCTTTTCCAACATAATCGGCTAATAAACTATTGTTTTGAAGATAGTAAAACTTGAGATAATGTACAGAATCTTGATAAACTGTGAGTGCCTATTAACAGAGCTTTGTGAAAATTGTTTTGTCATCTTGGAAAGGACATGCTGAGTTTTCTAGGTACAGAGTGACACACTGTACATCAGCTTGATGTTGGCAAAGAACATTAAACTCTTATTTTGGCATTACAAGTTGTCAGCTGGCCAATTCAGTTGACTTTACTAATTGCTAATTGAACAAGATCTGGAACACAAAACCTCAAAAACTTGCCCTTTATTTGTCAACTTCTTAGTTTTATGTATTTGGGTTATTTTCCCTTGTGGCATGAAATAAACCAACTGTTTAGTTTCCTTCTGCAGAGAGTTCTATACCATCAGATTGATCTTGTGTTTGATGTCTTTCCTAAGCTGAAGGTCATGCTCATAGTTTAAGCTGGAAATTGTTCTTCAGGAGCAAGTAAATGAATTGATCAGTATGGAATTGGGTTGTTACAAGAGGTCAGAATGAGATTTTGAGGATAGAAGTTGGCACAATATAAGGAAATGTGATGGTTTTGCTCCATAGTGAACTATCGATTCTTACTTTTAATTGCATGCTTCAGCATATATGTGGAGGAAAAATGTTTATAGCAAACCAAGATGTCTGTCACAATCTGGTTTTGCAGTAGGAGAAAAGTTAATGTTAATGATCTGAGATGTAGCAAAAGCAAAAAGCATGTTAGAAAGCAACATCTTTACATAAGTGCTTAGGCAAAAGTATAGGCAGATGCAGAGCATCTCACTGAAATGGAAGAATGATTCCAAGAATTCAGACGAGGGATTTTTATAGACTTGGACCTACAGTGTTAAGCATCCTATCTCCAACAAGCCATAGAAGATTTCCAGGGGAAAGAGGAATAGAATGAGAACACATCACACATCTCTTGAAAATTCCCAGCCTCTAACTGTTTTTAGCACAAGGGATTTCCTGAACCTGGTGTGATATCTCCCGCTAGCAATGAATCTCTTTTCTAAGTTCTTGTTAAGTTTCCCTATAGTACATTTCAAAACTTTCTTGTAACTCCTAATATGTTTCTGAGAATTTCGTAAATATTTCACCTGTGGCACAAAGAACCACCTTCTTTTGTTTGTTTTGCACTTTGCTCCTACCAGCTTCCTTTGGGGTTGCTCCTACCAGCTTCCTATATACAACAATATAGCAAACCTAAAATTGCAGAATCACAGAATATACTGAGTTGGAAAGGACCCACAAGGTCCAACCCCTGGCCCTGCACAGGGTCATCCCAAAAAGTCACACCATGTGCCTGAGAGTATCACACAAATGCTTCTTCAACTCTATCAGGGTTAGTGCTGTGACCACTGCCCTGGGGAGCCTGTTCTAATATGCAACCATGCTCTGGGTGAAGAACTTTTTCCTAATATCCAACCTAAACCTCCTCTGACACAACTTCAGGCCATTCCCTTGGGTCCTGTCACTGGTCACAAGAGTGAAGAGATCAGTGTCTGCCCCCACCACATTCTTCTCCCAAGGAAGTTGTAGACTGCAGTGAGATCTCCCCTCAGACTCCTCTTCTCCGGGCTGAACAGACCAAGTGACCTCAGTTGCTCCTCATACGGCTTCCCCTCAAGGTCCTTCACCATCTTCATTGCCTTCCTTTGGACACTATCTAATACCTGAATATCTTTCTTATATTGTGGTGCCCAAAACTGCACACAATATTCAAGGTGAGGCCTCACCAGTGCAGAGCAGAGCAGGACAATCCCCTCCCTCACCCGGCTGGCGATGCTTTGCCTGATGACCCCAGGACACAGTTGGCCCTCCTGGCTGCCAGGGCACTGCTGACTCATATTCAACTTGCCGTTGACCAAGACCCCCAGGTCCCTTTCCATAGCACTGCTTTCCAGCATCTCATTCCCCAGTCTGTACGTACATCCAGAGTTGCCCCATCCCGGGTGCAGAATCTGGCACTTCCCTTTGTTGAACTTCATATGGTTGGTGATTGCCCAGTCTCTCTCATTTGTCGAGGTTTCTCTGCAGGGCCTCTGTGCCTTTGAGGGAGTCTCCCCGTTTTGTGTCACTGGCAAACTTGCTTAGTATCCATCCCTTCTAGGGACACTACCTGGGATTGCAATATAAGGATATCATGTCAATGAAGTAATTTAAACTAATGTTCAGAAGAAAACAATTTAATTAATTTTTCTGCACCTGTCAATAAGTATACTGTTTAGCCCACCAAGTCATCATGCTTTAGCATCCAAATCATTCATGAAGAAGTTGAAGAGCACAGGGCCCAAGATGAGCCCTGTGGAACCCCACTAGTGACAGGTCACCAGGCTGATGTTACCTCGTTCACTGTTACCCTCTGTGCTCGACCCCTGAGCCAATTGCTCACCCACCACATGATGTGTTTATCCAGCTGTGTGCTGGACATTTTGTCCAGAAGGATCCTGTGAGAGACAGTATTGAAAGCTTTACTGAAATTCAAAAAGATGGCATCAACTGGCTTCCCTTGCTCAGCTAGGTGGGAATGAGGGAGGAGGGCTTTGACTAGGGAATTGGATTTTTGGGCTCTCAAACCATGACACTTGTCACAGAAGGAAATCAGGTTGGAGAAGCAGGACTTCCCTGTCATGAAGCTGTGCTGCCTGTGCGTTTGAACCCTCTGTTTTGATACAAATTATTGCAGAAGATCACAGAAACTCAGTTTTGCAACTGAAGTTATTGACAAACAGCTTTACATAAGGAGATTATAATTTTTAAGCTATTGACAATATAGAAATTGTCAGTTGATACTTTTCCTCACAAAACTATTGCATACCTGGTCTGGGGGGATGATAAAAGGCACTGAGATCAATAACCCCATGTTTTAATTAGTAGTGTGATAGGTACTCCTAAAATAATGCAAGTTATGTTAGAAAGCTACAAGGATAGTGATATAAGCTGGATTTTGATGATAGTTTGAATAACAGTGTGTATTTAAAATAGAAGATCAGAGGGAGATCTGATAAAAGTAATACAGGCTGGAATGATGTCTGGGTATTGCAGTTCTTATTTAAGGTCATTTATCATGTAACAAACAGTTCATAGTGTTTCGTGGGGTGAAGCTTAAATATTGTACTTCAGTGTAATTAAGAATCATTTCCAGTAAAATAAAAAGATCATCCAAATCTCTACATATATCACCTGATAAATGTAGGTCAAGGCTGACTGAAAGGTCTTGCTGGTCTACAAATGCCAGGTTATTAGAGTCTTCTGTGATTGTTTCAGAGTGGAGATAACTTCAATATATTTAAACCTGAAAAAAATGTTTTCTGTTTAGTACAGGAGATAAAAAATGCAGTCAGAAGTCCTGAAAAAATAGTAAAGAAATATCACTGCTGTCTTCCAGAACTAAAAGAAGCTTGGGGTTTTGTGGTTTTTGGTTCTTTTTTTTTTTTAGCTGAACAGTGATGCTCCATGAAATTACTCTGTCTCTTTCTATTTTTCTGAATATTCTAAACTTTTAAAAAACCGAGACCAGTATACACAGTGAAGAGATACATTTTGAAAACTAGCTGAAGGGATTAAAGAATGTCTGAAACTTGTACCTCTACAGTTTTTGTTGGTAATAAAAATATTCCACACTACTGGATTGCACTGTGAGCACTGAATACTAGGAGAATGTAATAGTCAAATATGTGGTAGGTGGGTTAAAGCTGTAGCATTATTAACAGTGAAACAGAATACTGTGCTTATAGACAGGTGCAGAAAAATTAATTAAATCGTTTTCTTCTGAACATTAGTTTAAATTACTTCGTTGACATGATATCCTTATATTGCAATCCCAGGTAGTGTCCCAGCTTTCTTTCAAAACATCAAATAAAGTTTTCTAGTTAAAGAAAAAATAAAATCTCAGATGTCAGAAAATACAGATCCAAAGGTGTTTTATCCTAGTCATTTGTAATAGATATGATGGCAGGATGATTGTAAAATTGTAAATTTGCTCAGTTTTATACTTTTTCTCCCTGAATGTGCTCGTTTTTTATAACATAACTGCCAGCAATCCCTTAAGTTTGCAGATGTAAATAGCCAGTTCATGCAGAGTAGAGCTATACCTCCCAAGAAATACCTCCCAAGGAGAGGCTGTCTGGTAACCCTCAATTTAGCTCAAATTATAGAAATGAACAGTTAATCTTTTCTATGGACAGATTTTTTTTTCATAGAAAGCAAGGAGAGCAAACTGAATTTGTCTGCATCTTCCGGTGTTTCTTGTAGCATCCTTCATAAGTTGGTCATTGAACTTCCTTGATAAGAAAGCCTTTTCCCATCACCTTTTAATACCTACTGCCTTCTTTCTCTCTCTCTCTTTCTGCATTTTCCCCCAAATGTTTGTACTACTGGAGAGGTATCTGAGAACCAGACTTTTGTTGGAGAAAGACTAGTTCAATAAAAATATATCACTAGCTTAAGTATCTTTTTTATGAAATTAAAAAAGCAAGACACAAAGTGAAACAAACACCCCCTGCCCTCTCACCTCCATTTTGTTTGCATTTTGTATCTCCCATAGACAACATATAAAGGTTTTCCACAGAGACCATTACTATTCTGACAAGCTCTCACTTGTGCTCCATAGGCCATCCAAGTGCTGAGAGATGCACTGTTACACAGAAATGCAAAGATTATATTTTTGTGTCTGTATGTACCCTGCAAAAACTCAAAACATTCAGATTTCTCCTTGCTACTCTGTTCCAGCTCACTCAAGCCATCTGCTTGCTTTTCCTGCTGCATTTGGTCTCATTAGTCATGTTCACATGTACTTCAGGCTGCTTAATTTCGTTATGCAAAGTATTATGCACTGTTCATCCAATGAATGAGAGAAGTTCATTCTGCTCCCCAAGGGACTTGTAAAAAGAATTTTTAAATCTCCAAGAAAACCTGAAAATTCTTGTTGAAACATGGATCATGTTTCAGTTACCTATATTAAAACATACTAAAACTTAATTTACTGATTTATCTGTCTTCTCCTGACTCCCAAAGGTTAATTCATGTCTCCTTAGAAATATTTGCATCGAACTAGGATTTTTCAACACAGTTATAATCTCAACATAAAACTACACATCATATTTGAAAGTTTCCTTTCTGGTGGAGTTAAATTTTCTGCCTGGCAGTGAGATTGCCAGTTCTGAACAGAATGTGTTTGTGGTCATCCCTGTGACTATGCACTAGAATTAGCAAAATCCTAAGCCTTTTGAAAACGAGCAATTCACAGAGAAAAGAAGGATTTGTTAATAATAAAGATTAAAAAAAATCCATTTGTGGTCATTGCTGGGTGTGCTTTGGCTTCTCAAAACTCCTGAGGCTGACTGTGATAAACTCATAGTATTCCCATGAAGTGACTCAACAGACTTTGTGTTGCAAGACGAAAAAGATAGAAAAAGAGTTTCCCGTGATGACTTTTAATAACTCCTCTGTGTGTCATCTCAGCTGGAAGTCTTCTGGGACCCCAGTGGACGAAAGAGTACCAGTATGGGAGAAAATTGGTCAGCATTGAGCTGAGGAGGCAATGACCGAGGCTTGATGGGCAAAGGCAGTGGATTAATAGTCAACCTGGATAAAAATTGGACACGGAGTGGAAACTGGGACTGACTAGACAAAAAGAGTCAGAATTGGCAGGGAGCTCTAGGGAAGATTTTATAAGGAATTGGATAACTGGATAGCAGATGTAGAGCTGCCAGCATAACTACCAGTAGCATCAGCTAGTAATCCTAGCTAGAAAGAGCTAGGCATGATTGAGAAATGAGCCAGGAAGGCAGGAAAATGGAATACAATGGGAGTTGCGTTTGGGTATACAGGAACTTAAAATATATACTACATGCTCTAAATAAAAAGAAATTGGGGTGGAGGAGAAATGAGGATCCATTATTTGGTGTATAAAATTAGTGGATTTTATTATCTTGGAAAAAAAATCCATCATGAAAATAATAATTTAATTTTAAGAATCTGCTCTGTAAGGTATATAAATTCTAGAGCATTCACAGAGTAGGAGGGATAAACCTTTCAAGTTCCTTTAAAAATAATGTAGGTACTGGACAAGCATAGCTACCCACAAAAAATATGTGACTCAGAGACTGTCATAAAGCCTCAGAAAAAGGCTGAATGAAACTTCGAGTGCTTGACGTTGCAGCAATGTTTTTTTATTAATGTTGTGGTTTGCATCTAATGAGTTTAATTTTACTTTGTTGTTCTGATAAATAAATACATTCTATCTAGACAGCCACAAGCTACAAAATAATTGTTGACTCTGAAAGCTGGAACATTTTTAACCAGCTTTTCCTGATAGTTATTTCATTAAAACCCTAGGTCCTAGAGTAATTGAAAAGATTTAGTCTTTCTTTTCTGATGGAAAAGACACATTCTGTGGATTTGTAAATTCTTGTGCCCCCAACTTTGGTGACTGTAAATTCAGTGCAATACACCATGCTGATATGGGCTTTATTCTGTAAAAATTAGATGGCAAATAATAGGTATCTACATTTACAGAAAATTCCATCATTTTTGCAATACTGATTTCTTAGTACTTAAGTACTGAAAAAACAGAGATTCCAAAGTATTTAAAATAATTTAAATGAACTTTTGAATTATGCAGTACTTTTGTTGTTTAAAAAATATCTTTATTTCTAACAAGATTTGCTGTTTTATATATTGTCAAGACTGGTATTTCCTCCTAAGGAAAATATGAAAACTGCTACATACAAGATATGGGGACTGAGAACAGCTTTTTTGGGGTGTAATTAAGATAGTGGGCAAGGATTCAAGATATTTAAGACTGAGAAGGTTCCTTAAACCAGACTTGTGTGGCATTCAGCATATTGTTTAATTTTTGTGTACCTCAGCTTTCATCTGTAGAACAAATATGTTGATATAGCTTTACTCTTTTCTGTTTCAGGGATTTGATTTATAACTTAAAGATCTTTTGTTTGTCTTGTTCAAACAACGTCCAGCTCAATGAGCATTCAGTCTTAACTGGAGCTTCTAGTCACAGCTGTGGCAGAAAAGCAATGTGAATTCCTTTAATTTACCAGAATAGGAGACTCTGTAGAACAAAAATAGAAGAGCTGAGAAGGAAAAAACATTAAAATCTCTAGTATAATCTGAATAGTTCTAGGAAATTGTTTGTGTCTAAGATTGAATTGACTCATGTCACTTTTGCCCCTTAATCCAAACTGTTTTGAAATTATCTGTTTGTGTATAGAAGTTAATGAATGTCCAAGTATAAGTCCATGTCCTTTTGGTATCAAATAAATGCACTGAGCATGCTAAGTTAAGGAACCTTGTGGGTTACTGCGGTAGAAAATATGACGTGAGATCACTACAATTCACTGTACTTGGCTCACTGATGAAATCTGCAGAAATGTATAATATTAGAACACTCTAAGGAAACAGTCCAAATCAGTCCATGATGAAGAAAACCTGTTCATGTCTTTTTTTTCTAGATCTCTTAACGATCTGATTAACTCTCATGATAATCAGCTATTGGCAATCAGCTGAGGGGCACTGAACAAACTAAGTATATTTAAAGGAGTTTTTAAGCATCAGTTGTGTGCAGGCTAAGATGGAAAATGCAGCAGTACAGGAACTGGCAAGTATTTACATGAAATGTCTTTCTTTTAAAGGGAGAAAAAGGATTTTTTTCTGAACCGTGAAGAAACTAGAAAGTGACTGATAGAGCCTTCATTCAAGATTTCCCTGTGAAAACTGTGTTGATGCCAATCATATAAGGTATCTTAAAGAAACACAGATTTTGTTACCTTCCATACCCTATTAAGTGCTTTAATGCATAGCAGTTTCCAAGAAATAGAATGGAAGTAGTAAATAAATTAAAGAAGTAGCTTTTTCTGGTGCAAAGTCTATTAGATTAATGAACACACAATTTTATAGCAATACATGATAATTTCATTCTGATACTAAAGATGAAAAATATCCAGTTTATATGTATTTGTTGTTCAGATAATAGTTGTATTCTTTGCCTTCAGCTTGCATTTTATCAAATCCCAAGCTGTTATGGTTCGTTATCCATAGATGATCTTGAGCAGCCTTGCATCACAAAAAAATATGCTCTGGCATCTGCCATTGTGCACCACTAAACAGATCACTTCTGAGTAAGGTTTGTCTTTGATTAATACATTCAGTAGCATGTGTCCTTATATTTTTACTTGTGAGTATCTTAGATGATGTTAGCTGCATATAGTACGGTACTGTCATTTTTGGGGTTGCAGATAAAATGTCAGCTGTGCCTTTTTAGCTAACAAGTTCTATTTGAGTTAATGCTTGTATACCTCAATCTCCATAGCAGTCCACCAAGCAGTCTCATTGCTTCTGTAGTCATTTCATAAAATCCTGTATCAGTGATGTAGATAGCACAGTGAAACTAGGAGCTGTGATTGTAGTATCAGGCTGGTATTCTAGACCATTTTCTGATTTTAGGAGCCAAAAATGAAATTTATGTCACAATTGTATTAATAGAGTAATAATGTCCAGTAATAAATATATTTACTATGGAAGTCTTTATTTCCTGTAAGGTTGTTACATTAATAAGACTATTCTTTTTTTGAAAGACAATTAGTAAAAATGCACAGTACTCATAGATATTAGAAAATTAGTCCCCTTCATTCCTCTAATTTACATCTCTGTTTAGCTATAGTTGTAAGGGGAAAATGAATATGTATTTTTAAGGATGTTCTAAGGTAGTTACTATACTGTTTTGTTCAGACAACATTTGGAAATTGTTTTTTTACAGTGCTATTGTTACTGCTTCATCTAAAAATAGTTTTTCAGCAATCAGCAGTGAAAATTTATTACTACCCATTTTAGTTTTGCTTTAGTACTTCTTGACTCAATAACTATTTAAAATTAATCAATTAAACTGCTTTTAGGAAATTGCATGGATACTTTTTTGAATATGTTAAATATACCTAGCATTGCTTGCTATAGCCTGAGTAGACTGTCTTCATCCAGTCGCTTTGACATTTTCTCCAGGGATGAGGAGAGTAAGACAAACGATCTTATTCTGTTAAGATTCCTTATAATTTCCAGGCTTGATGCAATTTCAGTGAAACATTGTGCTAAGCTCACTCCTAATAGAGGAAAGGTGTTTCTGAATAACCTGAAGATATTTACAGGACTTCTGTTTGCATGTCACTGTTCCCATGCAATTAATTGTTCATGTTTGCAAGGGTTTCAAGGCTTCATTTGGGTTAGAGCTTTTTAAGCTTTTCCTAATTTTGCAAATGTTTCACAGAGTACTTGTGGAAGTGGAGATCATCCACAGTTCAAATGAAAAGCAGCAACATATAAAGAAAATGAAATGTCAGGACACTGCTCAGTGAAAGTTCACAAAACAAGTGAAAAGCCACACGAAAATGTAAAACAATATGTCGTCAAAGTAAATTGTCCCCAAATAAGGAACTCACTTGGAAAGAATACTGCTTTTCATTTGTGTTGTAGAGCAGATTGTTGTGAGACTAACTCTGAATGAGTTCAGCAGTGGCTGTTATTTTACCCTGAGCCTGCCTTTTATTTTCGATAATAAAAACTGATACAGTTCTGTACTGAATGTGGAAAAAGGGGGGAGTGAGAGAGAGATTACCCCTCACGAGGGGAAATGGAGGGTCAGATGCTGGTCTCTTCACTCTTGTGACCAGTGACAGGAAATGGCATGAAACTGAGTTAGGGACTTTAAGGTTGGATATAAGGAAATTTTTCACCCAGAGGGTGGTTGAGCACTGGAACAGGCTATCCAGGAAAGTGGTCAAAGCATCAAACCTGACAGAGCTGAAGAAGTGTTTGGATAATGCTCTCAGGCACATGGTGTGATTCTTGGGGCATCTTGCATAGGGCCAGGAACTGGACTCAATGATTGTTATGGTTCCCTTCCAACTCAGCAGATTCTATGGTTCTAAGAAAAATATTTTGTTTTCTAATTCCCCTGTATCTGTTCCTATTCCACCGAAACTTGCAAATTAATTTTGATTGAAGTAGTAGTGTGTTCATCACATTGATAAAATTAATTTCCATCTCTGTTCACTATCGTGCGTATCTCAGTTACCGGCAGTTTCTTCTGAGAGTATGAAATACTATGTGTGAATGTGTCTGAGAGTAAGTCACCAATGTTATAACTCAAACTAATTTAAATGAAAGCAAATGTTTTGGGATTTGAAAGTTGAATTTCCATTTGAACAGTACCTTCAAGGACTTGCATGCACATTTGACTGTCTTGTGCCCTGAAGTGGATTGCTAAAGAGATTAGCTGCATAGACCCATGAGCTTCAATAAGGTTCACAGGAATGTGAAATAGAATAAAGTTGTCTGTAAGGTAAATATGAAATGGAAAAGCAAATTAAAGCAAAAATGAAATAGGAATGAATCCAGGAGAATGTAAAAGAATCTACTACAGTTACTTAAGGATGCAACAAAACCTGAGGATCTGATGCACAAATCTGAACTAGAAATACTTCTTAATATGTCACCCAAGTCACTGAATTTGTTTGGTAGGTCCCTCAGTGTACTGATGTCTTTATAATACATTACGAATTGTGTTAAAGGGGATACTCTGTAATAAACAGTCAGTAAGAAATACCTTCTGAGACTTCTTGAGTATGAGGAAGTTCTTACTGAAATACAAAATTATTGCAGATGGTTAAGTGTTGCAAGGAGTCTTCCTATTTAAAAATGCCATCGCATTGGCAAAAATATTCCTTTAAGTGTTTTAGATGCAATTTCTCTTTAATACTACTTTTCACTTAGAAATACCTATGGCATGTATTTTGGTGGTATATTTTGCTTGTATTTGATGATAGTAGCAAGGATGAAAGCAGTTCTCCTCTTACAGGAACTATTACTTCCACTGTAGTTGCTTTGGACATTCTAGAAAGGCAGAATGGTGCTCAGGTCAGCACTGAGGAAATCTCCACAGAGCACTGAGGAAAGCTCATTGTAAATAGTACAGGTCCAGAATCAGGAGGCCCTAGATAAACCAGTCTAATGGTGTGAGCTCTTTTAATTCAAGATACTGTGCCAGCTGATAGCAAAACTTACTTGAGTTCTTTCCCCTTTTCTTGCCTTAGAAGTATTTTGTTCATAGGCCATTTATGAAAACAAGGAATCGTGGAATCCTGGGACTGTTGCAATGAATACCAAAATTATAGGTGAACAAAGGTTGATAGAATGTAAATCTGTCTCTAGAAATATAAATATTTGCAAAATTTCTTTTTCCTGTGTTTTTACCTCCTTTTTATCTGAACTAACCCTTCCCTAATTTCTCTTCTGGAAGCCTACAATCCACTGATAAATTAAAATCCCTAGGCTGTAGATAGATACATCTTGCCTGCTTTATCATTGCCGTCTTAAATGTAAACCATTAAGCAACAGTGAAAATGAAATGTTGCATAGATCTCTGGTGCATGCATCCATTAAAAATAACAAGAACAATAAATGCAAAATTACTTTAATTAATGTGTTGAAATTTATTAAACTCTGTATAACCTCCTTAGCTGAAAGTAAATTCAACTATCTTATACTGGCAACATAGGCTGCAATGAGATTTATGGAGTTTGACAATTCAGGATGAATCAGATATACTGAAGGCTTTTTGGGGGAAAATAAAATTTCACAAAGTAATACAGTCAAGTGCAGATATTACTCTCCATGTAAGAAAGAGACTAAAATTGCTGATGCAAAAAAGGTCTCTTTCTTCCCACAGTGCTGCATTTATTGTGTTACGGTCTAAACCAGCAGCAATTATACATAAGCTGTTAAACAACATGAGAACAATCAAACAGTTGGCTCACTGAGCCAGAGGTGGTACTTGGAGCCCTTGCTGTTTCTCCCAGTCAATCTCAGCATCAGTAATGGTCAGAAAATAGATGCTCATTCTCCTGCATATGTTTATGTGGCAGGGGGAACATGCCTTTTCTTTGCTTTTTGGCAGGCAAAAAAGAAACTAAAATTGCTTGGGAAAATAATAGGTTTATGGGGAAAGTATGCACTTACAAGTGCACACCATACCTGGGAAGAGAATTGTGGCTTTTAAGTGGCTGGATAAAAGCCCCACTAGATTCTATAGGATGAAGCCAAGAAGCTGGCAAAATTCAAAATATTTTTTGATTTATACAGAAGTGAGAATTGTAACAGTGGGGTTCTGCAGGGCTCCATCCTCAACCCAGTTTTCTTCAGCATCCTCACTAATGACTTGGATGCAGGACTTGAAGGAATAATAAGTTTGCTGATGGTACTAAATTGGGAGGAGCTGTCAACTCCCTCGAAGGCAGAGAGGCCCTGCAGAGAGACCTTGACAAATCAGAGAGATGGAGAATCAACAACCATATGAAGTTTAAGAAAGGGCAAGTGCTGGATTCTGCACCTGGGACTGGGCAAGCCTGGTTTTGTGTACACACTGAGGAATGAGAGGCCAGAGATCAGCATTGCAGAAAGGGACCTGGGGGTCCTGGCAAGTTGAATATGAGTCAGCAGTGCCCTGGCAGCCAGGAGGGCCAACCATGTCCTGGGGGGCATCAAGGAAAGCCAGCCAGCTGAGGGAGGCAACTGTCTCACTCTGCTCTGCACTGATGCAGCCTCATCTTGAATATTGTGTGCAGTTTTGAGTGCCACAGTAGAAGAAAGGTATACAGCTATTGAGAGCATCTAAAGGAGGGCAACAAAGGTGATGAAGGGCCTTGAGGGGAAGCAGCTGAATTCCCTTGGCCTGTTTAGCCTGGAGAAGAGGGGAGACATTGTGGTCTTGAACATCCTGACTAAGGGAAATGGAGAAGCAGGTACCCATCTCTTCATTCTCATGACCACTGACAGGACCTGAGGAAATGGCATGAAGCTGAGTCAGGGAATGTTCAGGTAGGATATCAGGAGAAGGTTTTTCACCCAGAGGGTGGTTTGGCAGTGGAACAGGCTCCCCAGGGCAGTGGTCACAGCACAAAGCCTGACAGAGTTCAAGAAGCATTTAGACCATGTTCTCAGGTACATGGCGTGATTCTTTGGGTGTCCTGCATAGGGCCAGGAGTTGGACTCAGTGATTGTTATGATACCCTTCCAAGTCAGCAGAGTCTATGATTCTCTAAGTAAATTATTGCGAGATTTTAGGGGGTAGAAAAAAACCCCCACATGTAGGGCAAAATAAATGGATAAGTGGGTAGGATGTTCTTTCATTAAATGAATTATGTTCCAGATAACTATTGCAGGAGGTCATGTGTATTTTTTAAATAATTGATCTTGTTATTTGTCACAGAGGATACAGGATTCGGCAGACCATAGATTTAGATTGGTTCAAAACTTCTCTGGTTCTGTCACAGATTTGCTCATGTAACGAAATAAAAACTTTGTGACAAATTGGCTCAAAAAAAACCCAGCAGGGTATTTCTGACCGTCTTTACATCTGAATAAATCTGGATGGACATTTTAAGAAACCGCAGTGTGAAGTTAGGGGAACAACTGTGATCCAAGTCTCATATGCAGTTATTTTCCAAGGTACATTGAAATTGTGAGCCTGAAACAGTCCAAGGATATAGTTTCATGATAGCATTTTTGCTGGAAGTGATGATCTTATGCTCCCCTTTTGTTCCAGCACTAAAAGTGAAGAGAGTAGTTTTTAGCCAGATAAGCCTTATTGCTGCCACACAAGAAAATAGTGCAGTGATGTGCATGTGGAAAGTAGGGCAGGATCTCTTCTCTTTTGGCAGCAGCAAAGCCTTAAATCAGTTTAAGGAGCTTCTGAAACCACTCCAGAACTTTGAGTCTTCACAGAAGGTGGCTGGGGGCAGCAGGTGCTGACGCCACCATATACTTTCTATGTACAAGTTTTGCTCACCTTGCTATTAGCAAGTGTGCTTAGCATTGTAATGAAGAATGAACTTTGACCACTTTATATAATCAAACTACCTAAATTAGTAAAAGTCAGTTCCAAATTTGATCCCCAAGTGTGCTGGGTTGACCTCAGCTGGCTTCCAGGCTCCCACAGTGATGAGATCTGTCAGACGCAGATAAGAATTTGTATTTTTAAAATATACAAGGTTTCATATCGCAGTACCCATGGCTTGAGATAAGGACAGGTAGGTCACTTACCAGTTACCATTCACAGGCAAAACAAACTTGACTTGAGGAAGACTGATTTAATTTATTACCAATTAAAACAGGTTTGTACAGTGAAAAACAAGGACAACACGTAAAGCATGTACTTCCCTTGTTCTGAGACTCAACTTCACTCCTTTATTCCCAACTCTTTTGCCTGCCCCCAGTGAGAGTGCAGGGACGTGAGGGATGAAGGTTGTAGCAAGTTCACAACAGCTGATCCCTGTCACTCCTTACTCCTCATACTTTTCCCCTTCTCCAACATGGGATTCTCCAAAGACTGCAGGGGCTGTAGGGGAATCTTTGCTCCAGCCCCTAGGACACCTCCTTCCCCTCTTCCTTCTCTCACCAGGGTGCACACAAGGCTGTTTCTCACACTTTTCCCCCTCACTTCTCACTGCTGGGCAGTGTTCTTGCCCCATCTTAAATACATTTCTCAGAGGTGCCCCCACCTCAGCTGTGAGCTCAGCTGTGCTCTGTGGTGGGTGCATTTGGAGCCAGCTGGAACCCACTGTGACCAGCCCAGGGCAGCCCCAGCTGCTAGTGCTGGGGCACTGGTGCCCCAGATGCCAAGGTGCCTCTCAAACAGTTTGAGCAGCCAGTAAAAGCAAAGGTAATTTTCTCAGGATAGTCTAAAAAACTTTTTTCCTAACCTCATCTCACAGACACCTTTTTTTCCAGTAGCAGACCAACAGTTGTTGCACGGGAGCTCTTCCTTATGCATACTTCTGTGAGTATGAACAGAATAAATCCCATCATGTATTTTAGGGAAATTGTATTTTTTCTTTTTGTCAGGGCTGTGCTTATGATAGATACCAAGTTGCTTGCTATGTTATTTTGTATTTATCCATTACTGATGTTATGTATAGCTGAAAATTTCTGCTAGAAACAAATAGTAGTAGTTTTTTTCCCCACACTGCGGTTTGTAGCCCATCATTCAGTGCAGCAAGTTCATTGCACTGATCAGGTTTTGAGTGAGTTTTACCTGTAACCTTTCATATATGGCATTGAAAAAAAAAATTATACTCCTTCCATTAAAATATTAAAAAATATTTACCTTCTGTATCACTGTGAATCCAATATTTGTACATCCTGGATGTGCAAAATGTGGAAAAGAGAGAAATGGGTGCCAGAAAACAGGTCTGGCCCAGGCTGGGGCAGGCTCCCAGTGGGCATCCAGGGCTCCAGTTGCAGTTAGACAGACCTGCTATATCCCTTCTAGTGCCCACCTCTGCTTTGGGGTTACCTGTTTTCTGCACGATTAGTTAGGACATGGTCCTGAGATAAATACATCCTTTGCTGTTTTCCTAGTGTTTCCTTGGTAAATTGCGTGAATACCGGTTCCCACTTTATTATCTATAACTTCTGTCTGTTAGTGTCAGAATGGTTGGTGACCCAACCAGAATCATACTTTGTCCTTTACAGCTTGACAAACTGGTTGGAATTGTTGGCACAAACAACTGGTTTGTTTTGTTCTCACATTAGAAGAAGATGCGATATGAAACCTTGTATATTTTAAAAATACACGTTCTTATCTGTGTCTGACAGATCTCATCACTGTGAGAGGTTCAAAATTTGTGATTCTCTGTAAAATTTGATTTTCTGGCACTTTCCAACAACAGCTTGTCTCCTACTGACATGTAGAATTTGATTTTGTGCAAACATCTTTTGTGCATATGTCTCCTTGATATTGATAACGGTGGCTCATGGTAATGCTTATCTCCTTTTGATTCTGAAAAGTAATAAAGAAGAAAAATACAAAGTAATAGCTACATACATTAGTTAGGCAGACATCCATCAAATCTTTGTATCAGACTTAGCTTTTCAGATATCTCAAGAAACAGAGACTAAAAGTAGTGGTAGCATGGCAAACATGCCCACAAAACCAAATAAATCATTGCCAAACAAGGAATGAATGAAGACAGGTCTTTCTTGTTCATTCATGAAGTTTTGTTCCCTTTTCCAGGTAGTTTTCTGAACAAATTGTTAATTGCTAATTGCCATAGTCTCTTCATAGCTACTATAATTGGACTCTTCAGCATATGTGAATCTAGGGTCCATTCCCCAGATTCTGGGGAATGTGAGTGGTATAGGAAGTCACTGAAAAGTGGAAAAATAGTCTTAATAATCTGTTGTATACAGATAGGAGTAGTCATTTAGAAAATAGTATAGCATTGCAAACACATAGAACTTCATTTCATCTGTAAAAGAAATCTGTCATTAAAGAACTAGGAATATAAATACGTACAACTGTAGACATAAATCTTGCTTTTTAGTTTCCAATTTATGAGTGAAAATAATGGATATTTATATGCAAACATGTTTATATACATGACTTTGATACGTACTTGTGGATAATGAAATGGACAAGTACAGTCTGGTCTACTTAGATGTACATATTGGGAGTATTTGGGGTATATTGTAGAAAAATAGGAAATTGTGATGGTTTTTGTGTTTCAACATACGTAGATGTTTATTTGTACAATGTTCTTCTGCAAGACACCTTTTTTTAACATGTATTTCTTGACTGTACATTGCTGTATGTACACAATGATTCTGTAATGAGGCTTTGATTTTGTAACTCATAGTCTAAGCAGCCAGATTCACTGCTGACTGAAGATTGCATGGAGGAGCCTGTGTATTTCATTGGCAGGGTATCTGATTTGATGAGAAGAACAGTGGCAGTCTGCTTTATATTGTGGGAAAATTAAAAGTGATTTTGGCTTTCTGAAAGGCTGTCAGTAGGCTTTGATAGCAGTAAACAAGTTTTAGCTATGCTGTGTGCCATGGAAGAGTCTGCATGGTGTGGCCTGCTTCTTAGGAGAAGCACAGACAGAAGACAAGATTTCCTGAGCTAGTCATATAATTCTCTAGAAGCTTGTATGAAAGAAAAAGCAAGGTGAGTACAGCCATGTGAAAACCATACCCCTGATGATCAGAACGTAGTTGAAGAACATATATACCAATTGATGAGGGCTTATATATTTGCCCTAGGCAGAGGAAGCTCATTTTTGTCGCTAAGGCTGTCGTATTTCAGTTCCCAGACCAGATCCTCCTTATATGGTGGCTTCCAAGGGCACTGTTATGGTATTGTCAACATGGAACCTCCTGAGCAAAGCACACGAGGCTGTGCAGCTAGAAGTAAAATAAAAAACTCTGAAACAAATAACTATCACTCCTCACATACCCCAGACAAGTCCAAGAGAGAACATGTCTTGCAAACTGCCTGGTGCCTTTTTTATGTATGCATACATGAGGATGGACAGGAGGATCAGTTATGGAGAGTGTCAGCACTGCCAGCAGGTGGGACAGTTAAAGACATCTGGTATGTTGGCTTTTATAAGTAAGATTTAAAGTCTACTGGAATAGTAGTAAAAAAGTTAGAGGGAGCAGGTGGAGACAGGAGAGAGGGCTTCCATCTTGTCATGCGGTTCCATCTCTGTCTTAGGAACAAATGGCTACAGTGAAATGGGATCTCTTTCCATTTCGTAACCCTGAATGCCATTTGAAAAATAAATGTCATTTTTGTGAAGAAATGAGCCACATAAAAGTAGAGAAAGCAGCCCTACTTTTCAGGGACAGAGGATGGATGACAGCACATGGACATCCTTAGAATATGTGATTCGTTTTGGCAGGGAAGATGCAAGCTAGCTGTAGTGAATTTTGTGAGAGACAGCTATTGCTACTTTTATTTGACAGCAGAAGTATAACCTGCATCAGTTAGAATTTCCTTGTACTGCAGCAAGTAACGACAGTTAAATAAGATTGACAAATTGCTTCAGCACAAACTGGTTATATGTGAAGGGTGTTGGCTGCAAAATTTCGTTGCTCTGCTGCAAAACTGTACATAATGTGTAAACAAGGGTAGGCCAGATGTACTTCCAAGCTCAAACTAATTCTGTAAATAAATGGTGGTTTACAACACAGTAATGTACAAGTTTTGTAAAAAAATCCTTTCAATTTCTCTCTACTGCTATGTGTTCTGCTGCTTCTTTTTCCACTAGCAGCCACATGGTTATTTCCAGATTAATGCATTCCCCATATGTGCTGCTAAAAGATGGATAGATTCAGACCATGCTATAGTGAACAGTGTTTTGAAATGTACATTTTATTGGTTTTTTGTAAACAACATGAAAGCAACCAACCTTGCAAGTCTCATCCTGTGTCTTTATGTGAAGAATATTACATAAGAAATATGAGAAACATATTCATGCATGCAGCTGTACGATGCTTATGACTGCTCAGGTGTGTTTGTTCTTGAGCAGCACAAGGAAATTCGAAGATAATGGTAACCTGCCAGTTATTCAGTCAGTTTGGTTCTGAGAGTCAGCTGCTTCTGATACATTGTTCATAAATAAGAAGGACATGAAAAGCATTTTGAGTTGGGTAATTTTTACATTAACTTTCCCATCCTACTCTATTCATAGAATCAGCTGGGTTGGAAAAGACCTCCGAGATCATCAAGTCCAACCCTTGATCCAACACTGCTGTGGTTACTAGACCATGACACTAAGTGCCACATCGAGTCCCATCTTAAAAATCTCCAGGGATAGTGAATCCACCACCTCCCTGGGCCTCCCATTCCAATGTCTTATTATTCTTTCTGTAAAAGACTTCTTCCTAATATCTAACCTAAACCTCCCTTTGCACAGCTTAAGTTTGTGCCCTCTTGACTGGTTGCCTGGGAGAAGAGACCAAACTCCACCTGGCTACAACCTCCTTTCAGGGAGTTGTAGAGAGTGTTGAGGTCTCCCCTGAGCCTCCTCTTTTCCAGGCTAAACAATGTCAGCTCCCTCAGCCTCTCCTCACAGGACTTGTGCTCGAGTCCCTTCACCAGCCTTGTTGCTCCTCTCTGGACCTGCTCCAGCACCTCAATATCCTTCCTGAACTGAGGAGCCCAGAACTGGACACAGTACTCAAGGTGTGGCCTCACCAGTGCTGAGTACAGGGGCAGAATCACTTCCCTAGTCCTGCTGGCCACACTGTTCCTGATGCAGGCCAGGATGCCATTGGCCTTCTTGGCCACCTGGGCCCACTGCTGGCTCATGTACAGCTTCTTGTCAATCCAAACTCCCAGGTCCCTTTCTGCCTGACTACTCTCCAGCCACTCTGTCCCCAGCCTGTAGCACTGCATGGGGTTGTTGTGGCCAAAGTGCGGGACCCGGCACTTGGCCTTGTTGAACCTCATCCTATTGGAATCAGCCCAACTCTCCAGCCTGTCCAGGTCCCTCTGCAGAGCCCTCCTGCCTTCCAGCAGATCAACACTCCCCCCCCCGACTTGGTGTCATCTGCAAAATCCCCTCATCCAGATCATCAGTAAAGATATTAAACAGGACTGGGCCCAACACTGATCCCTGGAGGACACCACTAGTGACTGGTCACCAACTGGATGCAGCACCGTTCACCACTCTCTGGGCCCGGCCCTCCAGCCAGTTCCTAACCCAATTGCAATACGCAATTTTACACCATTTGGAAACCTTTCATGTTGTTTTGTCAACAACGACATAGGATATGCTATTAATCCAGCTTTTGTAAAAAGATAATTTTTTTGAGAGCAAAGTTAACAGAGGCATGGTAGCAGTGGCCCTGTGAATAAACTGACTTCAATAAAATGAAAGCTGCTTCAAACACTTTGTCCATGTAAAATTTGAAAAAGCTCAAGCATAAAGATATATAACCATTAAGGCCAGGTTCTGCCACTTAGAGGATCACTTCCTCCCAGTTGGGTTGTGGCAGCAGAACCCAGCAGTCCTTCCTGGCCTTTCATACCACATTTTGAGAGGTACAGGTGCCTGGTGGAGGATCTTCTACATAACTCACGCTGGGAGTATTTGTTTGAATCCGTAAATTCCCTGATGCTGTATTTTTTGGATTGCAAGCTCAGGGGGATGTTTTACTTGTATTTAAGTAATTTCCAATGAAACCCAGGAGTTCCCTTCTCTTTTCCAATACAGGTTAGCAGTGGTTGAATGGTGTTTCACATAGACATCACAGCCAGCCCTTTTGATCTACCCTGAGGTCTACAGAGAAGGATATGGGTCTACAATCAGTAGCATAAAAACATTCAAAATAAATTTTCTTAATCAAAATTAGGTGTTGTATACAGATGTTGTGAAAGGATGACATCTTGAAATACCCATTGTATCCCACCTGAGAATTGTTAAGCTAAGTTTTGCATGTTTGGTTATGTTGATTTTAGTGGAACAATTTGTGATTTAATATGCTAGCCAAACACACTAGTTACTGTCAGCAAGTAATGAACTCAGTGCTTGGCTAGGACTGGAGATAAATCTGAATCTAGTTAAAATTACAACATGATGTTCATTAGCTTCAGCAAGGGTAATTTCTGAGATAAAGTGTTGCTATCACCCAATATGTTAAATAAGCAGTTGGACTAAGCAGATGGTGGGCAGAGATCAATGGCTTTCCATTAAACAATAGGTAATTTCTCAGTAGGACATTACTCACATTCCCAAAAGGGGTCAGGTATCAAATTTCTTATGCTGGTTTATAGTTCTAAGAAATCTCGTGATCAAGTGTGTGCACTCTAGAAAACATGAAGAGGCACAAAACATTACAGGCATTTTGAAGAGTGACCTTATTTATTCTGATATACCTCAGGGCTTCATTGTGCTTGACACTGCATACGAACTGGTCTCAGATTTACACTGAAGTTTGCCACTAACTTATTTATATGATGAATGTTTCCCAATATTACAGCGAAACTGTACTATTCCAAAATACCACCCTTATATATGATATTAAGTATATAGAAGATTGACATCTTCATATACTTAGGTTTGCTTGCATAGTATTTTGTGGGAATAAGGTGCAATGGTTAAGGATGCAGATATGGAGATGTTCCTCAGCCTTGCTGATTAAATGTTGTATAAAATATTTTAAACAATTTGAGAAAAAATCCATTATCTTTACTTTTCCTTTAGCCACATCGTGGCCTATTTCAGATTTAAAACAGAAGCGTCAATGTTGAGAGTTGTTTTCCCAACATTTTCAGTTCAGTTGTTTCAAGTTTTCCATGCTGTATTTTTTTTGTTATGTATCTTAAGTATAATTTAGCAGTTCCTGAAGTTGTACTTTGGCTAATATGTAATGTAACAATGAACTGCAGTGAGATGATTTGAGGAGGGATGGGTTCTGTCTTCAACCTTTGGATAGATGGTATCTTCCCTGAGTACGTTACGTGCATCTTGTTCATTTGACTTGGCCTGGTTTTGATTTACCGCAATACATTAGTGTTGAAAACTGTTCAATGTTTCAGGAGCTGGCTGATGGGCACATCAGTTGTCCTTGCCTTGAGGGTAGGAAAAACTATCTGAAGAGCAGGGTGGAGGGCTGGTGGTGATTATACTTTCTGCCCTTCAGTTTTTCTGCCCAGCCATCATGAGTGTATGAAACTGGATAAGACTTCCTTAATTTTTAAGCACAAATGGTTGCTTATGTCTGTGAACATTCCTGTCTTGATGGTATCTTGCCCCTACTCAACATAGTAATTTAGAGAAAAACAGCCAAAAGAGTTTGGCATAATGGGATATGAATGAGGGGTAAGAAAAAGTAGGTAATTATAGTAGATAAATAATAGATCATTATTCTTACCTGAGGCTTTTACATATATACATGTGATAGATACAGATGGGTTCTAGACAGTGCCTCTACATGTTGACACTGCTTTCTGACAATTTCTAGTCCACTTACAGATACTAATGAAAAAATATACTTAACTGTGAATTGCTGTGGGAGTGTTTTTTAAGATTGAAAATGACAAACAATTTAACCATTTTAAGATGCCAGTATATTTTTTTTCTCTCATTAAGTGAAACTTACCTTATCGCTATATTTCTTTTGTTGTTGTTGTTTTGATTTTTTTTTTTAACCAAATGTGGTCGGCTTGGTCTTTTTCTTGATTTTTTTTTTTTTGGAGGGGGAGACTTCTATTCCATTTTCAAAACATGAGAATGGTTATTTGTGTAAATTAAGATGAATGATAGAGTTAACCAATAGGTTGGCATTAGAAAATTTCAACGTTTTGTAATTTTTTCTTATATAAATTCTGCTTGAATGATCTGCATAATAAAATAATTTATATTTTTAGGATGCAGGGCATAACAGAAAATTTCCAAATTATTGTTTTCTAAATTTACTATATGTAGAATCTGTTATGCTACAAAAATGCTTAATTAAAACCAAAAGTTGTATGCAAAAAGTCTATTTCATCGGGGAATAAAACATGTCAGAGCAGTGTGCCAGTAGGTTAGTTGAAGCAGTAAATTAAAACTCATCTTGCCATATGCTTTCTACTCATTTTTCATAATTTATATTATGAGTAGCTTTGTCTCGTACGTATAGTTTTGGAGACAGAGTAGCAATATATTTCCGACTTCAGAATGAAAGACTGAGAATGCTGCATCTAACCCTCAAAGACTGATTTCTGTCTATGCCTGTTTTTAAAACTATGCTTTAAATTTTTTTCTCAGTAATGTCTTTGTTTGCTGATCATGAAACTATGTGGCTCTTGAGCATCAGCTTCAAAATTCAAGTGATTATACTGTAAACAATCTGATTCTGTATTTATTCACTTGCCCTAAACTCTTGCCTCCAGCTGATTCAATTTATATTCCATGTCAGCATTAGCAGTGCCATGCAGTAGTGCCTTGCTAATCACTGTGTTTATTTGATGATTACATTTTCTTTGTTCCTAAATTCGTATAGAAGACTCAGAAGCATGTCTTGTTCTTTGCTCATCCTTCAAAACCTGAGGAAAGGAGTAACATTATTTAAAGTTTTTTTTAAATCATTAATTTGTTAATTAAAATCATGTTTGTGTTTGTGTGTGTATATATCGAATACTTCTGTAGTTGCATTTTTTCTCCATATTTATGTATGTATGCATAGTCATGTGGCAGTCTTTTGCAATCTGTTGATTATATAGGAATAAATGTGGTTTACAGGATTGCAGAGATCATTCCTGAGATCCTATTAGAACTTTTCTATATTGGAACCACTGCTGTAATGTATCTCATGCCATATTTATAGAGTAAATAATACAGAAAACAGGTAGTTCTTAATCTTTGTGGTAGATTTAAAACTAGTTCAGCATCGTAAGTATCCCCTTCAAATAAGTGTGAAATAAAAATATGTCATTTAATAGGACCTCATTTTTCTCTTGGATAGGCTTCACAGCATTAAATAAATAGTGGTATGCTATCACTAATGTTCAATGGACATTGAATTTTGGACTGTGTAAACAGTATACTTACCTTTTAAAAGTTTCAAGTGAAGAGGTGCCTGCATCCAGTCTAGTTGTCAAACCGCCCTTCAATTTTCATTTCATAAAGAAGTGAATGTGATACACAAATCCAGTAATGTGCAGCTACTTAAAATGTCTATAAAGGAAAAAAAATTTTCATTTTTTTTTCTTTTTTTTACATGATAATTTTGTTTACAGTAGAATGAGAATCGTTCACGTGTTTGTGAACAGAAAGCTCAGTAATATTTTCAGTGAGCGGGGAGCAAGAAAGAGCCACCATTGTCTTGCATCTACTGAGAGTTCCAGCCTCTACAACATGGGTAGAGGTAATTTTTTATGTACTGCATAGGGCCATTCATAATGTTTTGGCAGAAGACTACCACATAGTATGCAATTAAAACAGAAGACAAAATATATGACAAGGTTTGTGGATACAGAAGTATTAGAAAGTATTAACTCATGGATAGGCATCGTGAACGAAGATTTGGGAAGGGCTCTACCCACATTTGTTACAAGCGTGCTGGTGGCTAAAAAGGCCAATACGAGATAGACAAGTCCGGTTGCAAAAGGCACAGCAGAAAGACTCCTTAGGTGGTATATTCTGCAAGGCACGAATCTTTCTGCATTGTCTTTTCTCCTCAAGAGTGATCCTGCGTGCGTTCTGAAAAGAAGCAGCAACATTATAGATGGTGTGTCTCCAGACCTCCCGATTGGAGGCCAGAGTAGACCAGTTGTGTTGATCAATATGGCCAAGGCTGAGATGTTGTTTCAGGGAGTCCTTGTATCTTCTCTTCGGGGTTCCTCTCTTGCAGCAGCCAGTGGCAAGTTCACCATAAAGCAAGATCTTAGGGAGGTGGTGATCTTTCATCCTTGAGACGTGCCCTGCCCAACACAGTTGTGTTCTCAGCAACATGGCCTCAATACTTGTGACTGCTGCTTGTTCTAGAACAGATGTATTGGTCACATAATCTGACCAGTGGATGTTTAGGATTGTACGGAGGCAGCATTGATGGAAGTGTTCTAGGAGTCGCAGGTGGTGGCGGTAGATGACCCATGATTCAGATCCATATAAAAGAGTAGACAGCACTATGGCTCTGTAAACACTGATCTTTGTACTTTTCTTCAAGTGTTTATTTTGCCAAACTCTTTTATGGAGTTTTCCAAAAGCACTGTATGCCTTTGCTAACCTGTTGTCTATCTCTCCGTCAATCTTACCATCCGAGGACATGAGGCTACCTAGGTAATTAAACTGCTGGACTGATTTGAACTCTGATGGTGATATGGGGATGATGGAAGACTTCCTGAGGTGCCGGTTGATAGAGAATTTCTGTCTTCTTTAAACTGACTTCTAGCACAAAAAACTCAGCAGCATCTGCAAAGTAAGAAGTTAAACACTGCAGAGCTGCTTCTAAGTGGGCGACAAGGGCGGCGTCATCAGCATAAAGCAGCTCCCGGACAAGATGGTTTAAGGTCTTAGTGTGGGCCTTCAGTCACCTTAGGTTAAATAGGCTTCCATTAGTATGATATCGAATGTAGATACCATCCTGATCATCGAGGTCTGCTGTGGCCCTTTGGAGCATCATGCTGGAAAAGATTGTGAATAGGGTTGGTGCAAGAAAGTGTTAACTAATGCACAGATAACAACGCATCCTATTCTTTTTATTCCAGTTTAATTGATGGCATTTAATTTTTAATTTGAGGTACTAACACTTCTGTCTTTGCTAATATCTGGCAGCTTTTGTTGTGAGTGTTATTAAAGACTAGCCTGTGCCTGAAGAGAAAGCATTTCAAAATCTTCACATGCTTTTTTCCTGTAGAGACAAAACCTCTCTCTTTGTATGGTAAACACTCACCTTCCTTACCTCTGAGTATTTGAGCAGTACCAAATAAACTCCTGAACAAGCAGATGCAGAAATGTCCGCGGATTACTTCAGGCCAGTGTTAGAAGGTTTCTTATGTTGGAGTGTCCTTAACTTACAAATGCCATTTCATATTGAGATTGGGCTTCAGTTACATCAACCTTCCAGATACCATGTACATAGATTCATAAGGGTTACAATTTAAACCGGTTTCTGTTTTCAGGTTTTGCATCCAAACAAGATGCTTAGAAGTCTGTGGGAAATGCTTTTATTGCAAAATTATCTGATTTTTTTCATTACTATATGATGTTGAGATGGGAAGATTAGTTTAGCTAATGTGAGTAAGTGTCTGTGATTCCAAGAATTTATTTTTTTTTGGAAATTATATTAGTGTGGTTATGCTGGGACTAATAAAGATCACAGTGTTTGGAAGCAGCTTCAAAGAAGTTACAAAATGAAGCAGAGAAAATGAAATTATGATTTTGATAAGACTGTTGGATGTATAATGAAGAAAAAGATCTGAGGAGTAGATTAGGAGAAACAACAGGTGAGCAAGAGTTGAGGAGAAGACAAGAAGGTTATGATTACCAAGAAAGAATTAGGACTGGATAATATTTTTCACTTTGAAGAGATAAAGTGGTCTTTGTTTGATTTCTGTAAAGAAGGAAGAATTTAAGTGAAGAGCAAGAGTTAATAAATATCCTGAGCCACTGTAGAAATTTTTTTACTACTAAGGCTGAGCACTGAAGAGCCAGAATATGGATAAGGATTTAGAGAAGTCAAAGTTGTTCTGGACTAGCCATACTAAGTCTGAGCTGCTAACAGACCATTTAGAATAATGCATTGGCAAGGAAGTCAAACATGCATAACAGGGAACTGTCTGGTTGTGTGAAAGAGAGGAGTCATTGACTCACAGATTGTACCTAAATCTACATAGTATTCATCAGAGATAAGATTAAAAGGTAGGAGAGTCCAGAACAATAGAGAAAATAAACTGTAAGACAAAAACAGGATGAGTGAAAACTAAGCTACAGGACCACAGAGTCTGAAATAGATGTTAAGAAAAGGAGTAAAGTGGAAGTCTGTAGAGGTGTTAGGGTGCCAGGATTTAAGACTTGGGTAAGAATTGATCAGTGTAGTAGAAAACACTGGTAAGGAAAGAACAGGACGTGCATTTTACAAGGAGGCTGTAAAACTGTGTAAAAATGCTTCTGAAAGATAAGGGATGAAGATAGCACTGTGAGATTAACAGTAAAATGGCAGATGGAGTTGAAGATCCTTTAGTTTAGAATGTTATATGGACCAGTAAGCAGAATCACAGGTTATTGATAAACTGAATAGAATAGGAGCAGATAGCATAAATATAGTAGTGTCATTACCAAGAAATAGAAGAGCAAGACGAGAATGCTGTAGTAAGCAAACATAAAGAGAAATGAGAGAAAAAGCAAAGGAAAGAAGTAGTAAGCCTGTTGATTTTCTTTCATTTACAAGCCTGAGATCCAAAACATTCTACAAGAAGAGGTGGTGCAGTAATGTGGAAGTTAAAAAACAATACAGATTCACCAACTCCATCCAGGTGCCTCTGGACAGAAACTGTCCAAATACTGAGTATTCAAGCAACTGTGAATCCCCTTAACAGTCTTTTCACTGCTTTCCTAAGTTCCATTGCTTCTTATGCAACATAGAGAAGTATCTTTTTTCCTCTAGTGTATTACTTCCTTATCCATCTTCCCTGTTTTAATTCCACTGCATTTATAATCTGTACAGTACTATCTCATGTTCACTGGTACCTGCTATGATCATTTTATTCTTCTTTTGAATACTGAACAGATTCAGAAGTCTTGCAGCCTTTCATCATAAAATAACCTTTTAATCTCCAGATAAGCTCTCTGGGTCCTCCCTGCTAAAGATTTTGAATATCCTTGACTTTAGCGTCCTGAACTGTTAGTGACATTTAAAGACTGGTGTCTGAGATACGTCTATAGCTTGCATTTGGGATCTGTTTAGTCTTTATTTTTAGAAACACAAGTTCGACCATCTTGGTTTTGGTTTTGGTAACCAGCTATTTCTGTTTTCTTTACCACAACAGCAGTGTTTTCTGACTAACTCAAGTACCAAAATCAACTGCTAGTCAAAGTCATCTGTTTTTACAAATGGCTGCAACATTCTGACAGCTGACAGGACAAAAACTAGCAAAAACTAACTAAAAAAAACTAATTAGCTTATGTTTACAGCATGAGATTAAACATTAGTTACTGAAAAATTTAATACATGAATTCATTATAACTGCTAAATGAATATGCCTTTTGGAAAAGTTTGTCTTCAGAAAAAGAAATGTTTTGAGATGAAGAAAAATGGTCTGTATTTCAAATGTTGAACAGTTCGGTCTGTCAAAAGATATTTTCTTTGCAATAGGCATATTTAATTTTTGAAAAGACGTTGGCCCATAACTTACTGAGAGAAATTTTGTTTGACTTCATCAGATTTGTGTTTATGAAAAACTGCTGTACTTTTCTATTCTGCAATTCCTTCAGCTTACACATTTCTCCACCTTGCAGAATAAGCAAGTTTTGTCTATTAAATTTGATCTTTTCTAGAGTCCTGTCTATTAGAAGGTGGCCTTTGTCACATTTTTGTCTGTTGAAAGGATAAATAGCTAAGTCATTTTTTTCTGCTTTGCATTAAGGAAAGCTGAAGCCCAGAGGCTAAGCCTTTAAAATCATATATACAGGTATTGCAGTGATTAAAACCCAGAGAAGTTACATACAGCCTCTCACATGAGGATTTGTTTCTTTTGATTTATAAATAATCCCCTTGCTTACGTACCTTTAGACCATAGTGGCCTTTTCAAATAGCTGTTGCACGTGACTCTGTACAGTTTACCACTAGTGCTGTTTGCCTTGTCACCTAAAATGTGATATACAGGTCTGTATCGGTCTTGGTTTACTTTCAGAAAATATTTCCTATCTTAAATTTTAGACTACTATCATCTCTACATTTTTCTATTCTGCTCAGTCTTCCTCATTCTGGAAATATTTTCTTTATTAAATTATTTTGATTTAGAGATCATGTTCACAAAGTTTATTTAATACATTTTAGCCAATTTTTAATATATTAATACGAATGATAAGTAAAATGATTGTATTACATTAGAGTATTATAAACCCAAGGCTATGCTAAAGAAGGGGTTTTATCAGCTAATAACTTTATGTTGTTGCCTAAAAGACTGTGGAGAAAAAGACTCCAGGCCAATTTAGTGTATAAGATAAGATAAAGAGAGCAGGTCCTTTAATCTCAGGCCTAAGGCCTAGAGGAATACATACCATGCACGCCCTCTCAGACAGTGGTTCTGTGATTTTATAATAAGGTCCATCCAGTCACAGATTTGTCCACCCTCAGTTCTGCCCCCAACACTCCTCTTTGGGAATTGGGTCTGGGAGTGTTTGGGACTCCTTCTTCCTCATCTTCATCTTCTTCACAGCACGTTCAGTTCTTGGAGTTCCTCCAAAGTTTTGGGCTTGAAGGTCACTGTGTCTGTGTGATATCTTCTGGTCCAGGCCTTAAGGTGTTTTTCTACAATTCTACCTTGAAAAGAAGACTAAACACACCAACAGAATTTTAGAGGGATTGATATGAAATGGGGTAGTAGGGTTGGGTATGTGTAAACATTATGCTACAGGGTAAGGAATATAATACAGCTACGGTAAAATCTACATTCACTACACATCTACTTCAAAAATCTACAAAAATTTAAAAATCAAAAACTCTGAGGCATCAATGGGAAACCAATTTGAACAGGAGGAATAGCAGCATTTTTAATATATTTTTTTCCTATTTTTTAATACTTAGGATGTTTTATTTAAAACACATAAATAAAATCAGAAAATGTGAACTTCTTCCTTCAACATGTCAGCTAGTCTTTAAGTGTTGTTACTGCACAAGTTTGACTGACAGCAGTGTCAAACACACAGTGCATTTCATTAAGCACCTCTGTATAAGCTCTGTACTAATATCTGTGGTGATAACCTATATATTACTGATACTAAGGTAGGCTTATTACTGGGATTGAAAGTATGGTATTAGGCTTTGGTTTAGGGTTTTAGATTAGTTTGTTTTGTTGTGCTTTTCCACAGAACATCCATTTGACCTTTAATATTTAAACAGATGTGATCTTCAGCTGAGTATTTTTTGTGCCGTCCATAATCACAATGCTGTACAAAATGGCAATTCTATTTACTGTAATTTGTGATATATGAGGCTAATTTTTAAAGTAAATAAGTTTTTCAAAATCAGAATCAATTAAATATTAGCCAACAATAGCAGTAACAGAAACATGGACCTGTGACTAACTCATACATTTAAAGTAAAAAATACATTTCTAAAATAATTGAGTATTTGAGAAGATGCCAAACTTGTTGACTAATGACTTTCTTTTTTACTAATTCCACTGAGGAATAGTAAAATCACTGAATGACTTTCCTTTCTCAGAAATACAAAACGTAAAAAAGTTCCTATGCAGCCTCTCCCTTACTCTTTTTAGAAAATTTCCTTCCCCTTTGTAATACATCTCTACCTTTTCACTTTTTTCTCTTCTACAGTTTAGTGTCATGTTTTCATGAGCTACTAAATTCCTGAGCTGAACTGCTTCTTCCTGCTCCCCAAATAGCTTTCACTTGTTCTCTTGCATTTTGACTTTTAATACTTCTCTTCATAAACTAATATTAAAAAGAGAAGAATTTCTTCATTTGTCCTTTGAAATGCTCCTCGAGTTTAAATGAAATGCAGTCTATTAAAATTACCTTTTTGCTATTTTATTCTGGTGACAGAATTGGAAGTTCACCAGACTCACTCAGTATTCCCAGCCAAAGATTGACTGCACTGTGGTTACAGTCAAGTGCCTTAATATATAAAGCACTTTCAAGACTTTGATGAATGCCAGTTCTGTAAAAAATCAGATTTAATGTCAAACACACAATTTGTCCTAGTGTTCTCTTTTTTAAGTACTGGTATTCTGCTGTAGACCCAAAAAAGACCTAGCACAGGCAGAATGCTATGGTTGAAGTGAAAGTCTAAGTATTTTTAAGTAGTAGTTTTCATTGAACTTCATTCATTTTCATTGAGGTATTTTGATATTTATCACATTCTTGGAATTCATTAGAATAATACCTTCAAATTTACCCTAAAAGTAAGATTTCATGTAGAACTTGTAGACATCTAGGAAGCAAAATTTTAAATTTTCTGTTTACCTAAAATTTTACAATATATATTTTAACTTTTTTTAAAAAGTTTTGAGTATCTGTAATAGAAGTGAGGGGGGGTTTGTAGCTCAAATTAATTTGAATTTCCATCCCTTCCATTTCAATGAAATTTCCATGGTGTTAGATTCCTTTCTAAGAGCTTTTGTGAAACATCTGCTCTGAAACAGAAGAGCCGGATAAGGATATAGAGAGAGTACATTGAGACTGCCCAGGGGCTGCTAAAGCAATCCAGTCAAGTGGATTCTCTGTAGTTTCTTTTTGCCTTTCTGCTTAAGTGTCCGCTGCATGACTTCTGTAAAACTGTGCTTTTGTTCTCCTCTCTCCTATCTTCTAGTGGATCTTCAGATGGACACAGAATTCTTCCCAAACTCATCTCAGCTTAAATACTAGCTTTTATCTCTCATCTGGGTAACTACAGCTCACAGCAACAGTTCAAATGTACAGGAAAAAAAAATCTCCCCTGCAGGTTTTGATCAGTTCAGGCTTCAAACCCTGCTTGTGATACATATGTATCTGCCTGCTTTAAAAAAAATGAGAATGACTTTTTATGAACTTGCTTTTACCATGCAAACATGTTCTCCAAAACATTCATGTTCTTGATTGTGGCTATGAAATTTACCATATTAATAATTTAGTGTGACATATGCATTAAATAGGGGGCAGAACACTTCTAGGGCATTAACTAGGGGTACAACATTTCTAAACTTTTAGCTGCTTGATGCTGCCTCTTTGTCAAAGCTATTGCTGAATATTTGTTTAACCTGTACATGTGATTCTGTAAACAAATTTTGCATGTTGATTGATTAACCTACGTATTAGACTAAGAGATTCCTATTGCTCTTACTGATCTACAAAATATAATCTCCTTAAGGTAACTGATAAGTTACTTTAGTTGAACAAGTAGCTGTCAAGTACATTAGATTGTTCATTATATGGATAGGCAAAAGACTTAGTGGAGCCTGCAGTAACATAGTTTATCAGCACGAACATTACAAATCAAAGCATGTTACCAGTGTCTGACAGAAGCACTGCATCTGCATAAATAACTTGATGAATACTTAGAGAATGCTGTAGTGCTGTCTCCAAGTCTACCTCAAACAACTTTCCTTAAAGCAACTTTTTCCATGGATTGCAGCAATAATACAGAGTGTATTAAAGAATACAGAAAGGTTATTTGACTCTCTTTATTTGTATAAATATTTTCCTTGGTTTGCAGCAATAATACAGAGTGTATTAAAGAATACAAAAAGGTTATTTGACTCTCTTTATTTGTATAAATATTTTCCTTTTCTGTGCCTCATTTTACTAGCAGCCATTCCACATTGGCATAAATAGAATAATATTTTTACCCATAACTTACAAAATTGCTTTAGAATGCCACACTTCACTACGTAGTGACACTTGCACTCTGAGCTGCTGCAAACCCTCATTTTGTGAAACAAACCTCATGTCACTATACATGGCAAGAGAGTGGATACTACATTCATAGCTCATATGGAATCGGACAGTTCAAAACTAAAACAGATTAGTTCGAAGGTCAACTTGCTTCTTTATTGACCTTAATATTAGTCTTTGTGCCCTGGAATGTAAATGAAGCACGTTTCCAAGGTCCTTCTCCATCAAAATAAATTCACGGTCATGGTCATGGCCAGTCTTCGCGAACAAAGATTTGGGAAAGGTCTTTACCCACGTTTGTTACAAGCGCGCTGGTGATACAGGGCTTTGCAAGTGCGGGTAAGGCCTTTGAACCTGCGCAATGGATTTTTTAGGTGAGACACAGTATGTGCTGAACTGAGCCCACCCTTTAATCCTAAGGTTCATCTGCCGAGGCTGAGTGAGCTTGGACAGTGGCAGCGAGGTCCTCAGGATGTAGGTTTAATTAGAGTGACCTTCTCTTAGATGGATGGCCTTACAGGGCTGAACGAGCTCCATCTACCCAGGTTTAAAGTTGTCCTTCTCTTCTGTGTGTTCCGGGGCTCCCTCTCTCATCTCCCACGATGCCACTGTCTGCACAGGCGAAGCTCCCATTCTCTCGCTCCTTTCCGCACCCGTGCTTCGCGGCAGTGCGGGCCCGGGCCGGCCCTGGAACGCGTGCTTCACATAAATAAATTAACAGCTTTTTAATTAACAGCTTTTTAATTTACCTATTTATGAACTCTGCTTATTTTTGAACGTGTAATTTCAGTCTACCTAAATCAATTTTACCAGGGACAGGGCTGGGACGTGGCTCATTTGCTTTATGCTAGTGGGTAGCATTACTAAAGGAAGACATTCTGATAGATTGGTGTGCTGGTGTTTCCAACTGACAAAATTCCCGCAACAGCTAATGTCCAGGTGCAGGATTTCAGTGTATGAAAAAGATCTCATTTTAGGGAGATGTAGACATTTTTCTTACTGAAAACTACTGGGGCAATTCCTTCCAATAATTCTTTAATCCCAAAAGATTCTTTACTTCTGCTATAGTGCTACTTTGTAATAAGAGTAGCCCAAATTATGAAATGTAGGCAATTGTAGAAATGAAACTTGGCAAGATAAAGAACTGTCCTTTGATTGGCAACAGAATAAGAAACGTAATTACATGAAGCTAGTACTCAGTCAAATTATGATATCTGTTCTCGCTGCTTGTCTCTACAGAGAGCAAGTTGAAAGGAATTCAGTAATTCTGAGATGGAATGTAGTCAGCACTTCTTCTAAAGAGCTTTCAGGCTTTCAATTAGGAAAATTATTCTTGTCTTTACCTTGTTCTGTTCCATCGTTCATGGCAGTGAGCCAGAATTCTGGCCCGAAAAAACATTACAATTTCTACGTTTGGCATTGTAAGTCAAGCTTTCCTTATGTACACTACAGTATGTAAATAACAGCAAAATATTAAACTGGTACAAAAATGCCTAGCAAAAAAATGCTTTTATTTTTTTGTAATCCATCATTACCAAAATTGGAAGTTATGCATTGCAAGGTCTGCATTCTTAATTGTATGCTGAAGTGAACAGTTTCTTCTTAAGTCCACTAATTTTTCCGTAAAACGTGCATCATTTTTAACAAGCTTAGAAATGGAAATCAATATCTGAAAAATAGGCTAAACTCTTACTTATGTGTTTTGGATACATTTTTGATTCATGTCCTTTTATTAAGCAAATTCTTGAGAAAGAATGCTGTAAGGCTCCTAGATGGGAAGAAAGAAAGAATGTAAATGCAAGTGCTCTTGAACTCAAGCAAAGAAAATTGAGTGATGCTTCAGGATGGCTTGAGACTAATGAACATGAACTGTCCTTGATTTTAAGACATAATATTATGATCCTGCCGTGGCCCTCAATGAACGACTACTTAATGTGTAGCCTGGTTTGGGATGTTCACTTTGCATTTTGAAGGTCCAGAAAAAACAGGTATATATCTTGATGGGTTTGACTCAGTTTCTTACCACATACTGTGTATGGCAAAAAAAGAGAGAGAAATGTTTGTATTGTCACTGTTAAGAGGATCAGATTAATGAGACCATGACCTCTAACTAGGTATGTTCACACACTAAAAAAAGGCTCCATCATATTAGTTCTGCCTCCTACATTCCCTTGTAGTATACCTCTACAGCTTATTGGCCTGCTCTGCAAAATTGCAGGTTGGTTATAAACTTTGCTTCCAAATAGAAAATAGTTCCATGAAGCTAACAATGTCAGTCTCAGAATGCCATGTCTGCTGAAGAAGTTTCATGCTTTCAGATAGTTGTGCCATCAGGGTGATAAAAACTTGTTATCCATGCTAAAATTTATTGCTTGATTTAAAAAAAAAAAAAAAAACGAAAACAAAAAAACGCATGTATTAATATATACCCACTGTAATTTTTAAAATTTCTAGTGGTTCAGAATGATGTTCTTTTCCATGTCCAAATATAAGCCAGCATTTTTTTTTTCTGCTGCAGAAGGGGGTTTAATATTCTGAAATCAGTAATTTTAAAACTATTTCTACCAAACTGTGAGAAATTCCAAATCAGTTGTCTTCCCTTGTGGTTACTGCATGGAGAACTGAACCACTTGCAGGGATAACAGTAAGTGTGAACTAAAAACAATTCTGGTTTTGTAGATTGACACCACTGACCAGAAGTCTCTCAGTTATGAACTAGGATGTTGAAGCATCCACATTTCTGCAGTGCAGGAGCAGAGACGTATTTTAAGTAGTATAATCATAGGAAAAAGGTACTGGAACTGGAAATTGCCTTATTCTTGCTTAGTATTTGAAAGCAATGAGTCAGAAAACCAGAAGAGAGCAGGAGGTCAAAGAACAAGAGGGAAAACAACAGGAGAATTAAGCTAAAGGAAATAATTGAGGGAGGGGTTGGAAACTGGACAGAAGAGTCAAAAAGAACTACATTTTGCAGCATTGTCAGGGGATGAAAGTTAGAGACAAAGTATTATCAAATAGATAAAGGAATGAGAGTTTAAGAACTGACTTGGGAGCAGAAGGAGGAAGGCAAATAGAAGAAGAAAAATGAAAAGATAGGAAGGAGATAGAAAAGACCCAAAGGAAAGGATGACAGCTGTTGACCTGATAGAAGAAGTTGATATATCACATGACAGTAGAAGAGGTGGAGGTGAACACCATGTATAAGTAGAAGGTGTGAAATTCATTAGGCCCAAGAAAGAATTGCTTCTTAGCCAGGACAGGAACTGAGCTGGAAGAGAAAAGAACAGATTTGTAGTGAAAGAAATTGATTTGGTCCCAGCTTTTCACCCAAGGGCATTCGAATTGAACAAAAATAGGAAATGGAATTTGGAGGTTATAGGTCAGAAGATGAATGGAGGAGGAGGAGGAATTGCAAAATATATGTTCATTGAGCTGAAAATAGGTCTATATTGTTTTAAAAGGAGCCTCATATTTCATGAAATTCATCAGCTTTGTCCTGACCTCAAAACATAAATCTCTTGTAAAAACAGACCTAGAAGAGAACTAGCAGACAATTTACTTTTTGCAGAGTACAAGGTGTCCCTTCAGTCCCTGAGCAGTGTTGTCAGTGTTATTAACACATCTGTTTAAAAGCATTTATTTTCAAATAATAAAATCAAAATAGAAATCATTTGGCAAAAAAATCAGCAAAATTGCCTAAACAAAAAACAAACAATAATTTTTTCTTATGAGAATGTTACAAACTCCTGTTTCTTAAAAATCAATTTTCTTAAAAATTGACAGCTAAAGAGAGCATAAATATTTCAATTTTTTTGTGTTGTGAAAGTGTAAAATGTGAAAGGCTAAGTATCTAGGGAAAATGGAAGGTCTTTGGGCAATTAATAGCCATGAGGAGGATCATTATTATCTCATAGAATGTATTCCTGCTACAGGAGAGACTAAGAGTTAGCATTATGAACCAACCTTGCTTGTACAAGGGGAATGTACAAACCAAAACCAAAAAAACAATCCTTACTTTCAATAACTTTTCAGGTAATAGGTTAAATGCAAGGCATTCCTCAGGCTTTTAAGAGTTAAAGTGCTTCTAATACAGTAGGTAGCTAAACAATGAAAGCATGCAAGGTTATCTAAAACAATGTCTGCTTTCAAATCGCAATAAATTTTATAAAATTTCCATTTAAAAAAATTCCCTTGGTATCAATGTCAGCATTGCAAATGTACTTTCGTGGTTTAGGAAAAGGCATGCTGAAAGAATGGCATGAAGGAGCCATTTTATGTTAAATACATAATTTTTTTTCTTAATAGATGTTCTAGTTGTCAATGCAGTAATTTTTAAATCATCAAAGATTGCTATTTTTCCATTTTGAACAGCTCACCAAAAGACCCCCATCAGATATCGAAATCAGTTACTTGAAATACTTTTCATGTGTTTGAATATTTACAGTTTTTATTACAGAATGTACTTTTTCATCATCATCATGGCTAGACCTCGCGAACGAAGATTTGAGAAGGGTTCTACCCACACTTGCTACAAGCGCGCTGGTGGCTAAAAAGGCCAGTATGAGATAGACAAGTCCGGTTGCAAAAGGCACGGCAGAAAGACTCCTTAGGTGGTATCAGCAAGACACGGTTCTTTCTGTGTTGTTTTTTCTCCTCAAGAATGATCCTGTGTGCGTTCTGAAAAGAAGCAGCAGCGTTATAGACAGTGTGTCTCTATGTCTCCCGATTGGAGGCCAGAGTAGACCAGTGATGATGATCAATATGGCCAAGGCTGAGATATTGTTTCAGGGAGTCCTTGTATCTCCTCTTCAAGGCTCCTCTCTTGCGGCAGCCAGTGGCAAGTTCGCCATACAGCACTTTGAAGGTAATGAGAAATGACCTGATAGCAAAGCCAGCCTAACCTTTTTTTTCCTAAAATAACTGATTTTCCAAATCTGATCCTGCTAAGCTTGAAATGACTTTTAATGAATTTTGGTATTCTGATTGGCTTCCCTGGTGTAAGGTGAGCTTCTTTCACATTTGGAATATCTGCTTCCTTCTTTAATTTTACAGTAAATATTAGCTTCTTTTCATTTCTTTCACAAATGACCAAGACAGACGTGAAGCAGTAGCATTTGGGAGATAAAAGGTATTTACTAGCAATGCAGTTTTACAGGGTTTCTTTAAATTTGGCTGCTAGTCTAGAGCTAGAGTTCATCTCTACATAAAGAAGGGATTACCAGGTAGGTTCATTTTCTTGAAGATTCAAATTTAAGTCAAAGAAGATTTATCTCATATAAGAAGGTTAAGGATAGATAAGACTCGAATATAAGTGTATACACCAAGTATTATTTATTGGCCTTCTATAAGTCAAGTACTTTCCTATTAATACATGAGATATTTTTCTTGTGTTGGTGTGAATTTCAGTGACAAAGAATAAGGTAATATCTAATGGATAGAGATATTTTAGAGGTGAGGGACAACACAAAGTAATTTAAGGGTGTTGAAATCTGCTCTGTAATATTTATTTTATTTTTTTAAATATACCCAAATGTAATTATAATCAGCTTGAGAAAACGAAAGAAAAAGTCTTTCTAAGAAAAGCCCTTTTTTTTTTTTTTTCATTTCAAACGATGCTATTTTTTCTTTGAAATAGCAAGACTAATTGTTCCAGAACATTTTAAAATTGAACTTCTGACAACATGGGATCGTTTTTAGTTTTGAAGTTAGATGATAGTTGAGATGCAGGTCTTCTTACAGTTTTAAAATTTTGAAGAGAGAGAAAGCAAATCTCTAATCTAAAAGCACTACTTTATATAATATTTAGGAACCAATGGCAAAACATTCTGTTCATTTTGAGATGTCAAGAAATGTAGCCAAAAGTTAACAAAACTATGTGATAAGTCTAAGAGGTACACAACTAGTACTGAACAAGTGAACAAAAAAGTGCTCAGAGTCTGTAGAGAAGATCCAGGAGGTGATCCAGCCTCTGTTGCATGCTAGTATTATGGGAATTTTAGCACTATTTGTTTACCTTCTATTGACATACCAGGAGTGGAAATAATTTCAAGATGATGAGACAAAACCATGCCAAAACTAATGTGTTTTGCTTGTGTGAAATCTAGGTCTGATGGTGTACTTGAGATAGATCACCTGTCTGAGGGTATGCTTGGTCCATGAACAGACTTAAATTAACATGCAACCATCAAAAATCAAAACTGTGAGCATCCCTGAGTAGAACAACAAAGCTTAATTAAAATTCTGTATTTTTATGTTAGATTTTGTCAGAAACCATCTGGGCCTTTTCCACAAAATTTTATCATTAGGGCTCTCTTCTAACCTGAGTACTGTGCATTGATTCAGTTACACAAACATATGTTTAAGTACTGAAGAATTCTCAAAGGTTTCCAGACTACTAAAAGTAGTTGTGTATGCACTTAAGCATCTTACTGAGTGTCTTTACTTCTCCACAAACTATACCTATTGTTTAGGAAATTCGGCATCTCAAAGGAAAAAGCCTTGTGATCATGTTAAACTGGCTAAATATAAAGTAAATAGCTGTTTCTTGATCTGGGGAGAAGCATAATTTTTTAGAACTGAGTAGTGATTGAAGTTAACCTACCAAACATAAATCTAACAAGCCAAACCTTTAGTGTACTAACTCCTTAAAAATGAGGAGCAATATTACCTAGGGAAAGTTAAAAAGAGAGCCATTGTGAGGCTCGAAGGAAGATTCGCTGTATGAAGCTGCACAGTTTAATTTTACTAACCCACGGTAGAATCTGGTGAAGCGATCTGGTCCCTCTAATTTCCACTTAGCTGTATAAAAACTCACAAAAGCCACACAACCACTGTAGAAGGGCAAAGCCAATACAAACAAGTCCATTTTCCCTTCCATCCCACAAATACTAGAAAAAAGTAGGAAAATCCTGCCCTGCTCTGCTAGCTTCTGGGTATTTTCAACTAACAGATTCTTTTGTTATTGTGAAGCCTTATGACATTTGGGTGTTCTTGAGCTCTCTCCTACATACTTTCAGTGACTTTGAGATTTATGTAGCTTTTGACTCCTTGCATGAAAAGTACCAGGATGTTTCGGGGTAGTAGGGTGTGTTCTGCAACTTGTTGTCTTGGCAATGTGCAGAATATTGAAGACCACTCCAGCCTAAGGCTTTTTCCAGGGTTGTCTGTGATTGCAGAGGACTGCACTTGGTGTCTAGGGCAATCCCTTCCATTGTCTGGGGGAATTAATTTCCTTTTTCTGATACAGTTCCTTGATAAGTATTGGAAGTCCTGGGAGTTTCTTCATTTCATTCTTTGTCATTTCAAAACAGTATTGATGTCTTAGGGTTGGTTATGTAGGAAATTGTAAAATTACACAGAATTTTAGCTTTGCTTTAAAGAAGGTAGCTTGTACTAAGCAGGAAGATGAATTAGACTGTCCCAGCCAAAAAAAAAAAAAAAAATCAAATCCTCTAATTTTTTGTAGTAATCCTACTACTTTAGTTCTCAGGGAGAAGTGTTTTCCATGCTTTACCAAAAATTTCAGGCCAGGTCAGTTTTCAGTACTGAGGACTCGCTAAGGCCAACCCCTGGAGGGGGACCTTCCTGCAAGGTTCTTGACCTAGCTGAACTTGACTCTGTTTTGTCTTGCCTTTTCAGTCTTAAGATGGTACATGCCCTTGGTCACCTTGCTTCAAGGGGAAGTCCCAACACCTGTAATAGGTTTAGTGGGACTGTCATCTCCAGTGCAGGGCTTCCAGTTACCTTCAGGCAGAAAACAGTGCTGTGTGGTCTCAAGTTTGAGCAGATCTAACTCGTGTTTCTCTGCATAGTATTGCCTCCTGGACATACTTTTGATGCCTAGTAAATAACTGACAGCTGATAATTTAATTTGTTTCTGGCTCCCTCATTATATGAAATGAGTTAGCCATTTCATTCTGGATAGAAAAAGATAGGAAGATATTATTTTTATTTATTCTGTAAAATCAGAAGACTCAGACATAAAATTTTCTATTGACCTTTGGAAGACTAGTGTAAGTAAAGTGCTGGTTTTAATAAACAGGCTTGTGGTGCAATATATGCCAAATATACCAAATCAATATACTTAGCAGATTTCCAAAAGAGGTGTTCCTGTACAGCTGCAGCACAGCCTTTTGCTTCCTATCAAGGTAATTATCACTATCAATTACAGTATCTTTCAGTATCTATTTTCATTACTTTGTTTAAGAATGTCTCTCATTCAGTCTCCATGTGCTGTATCCAGGATGGAGCACACCATCTTCCTTCATTATTCTTGTGCCATAAATTATATAGTGTTTGTTGTTCTTTCAGAATGGTGTACTGATCTAACTGAAGGTTTTTACACAGCCAAGGTGTCAAAGGCCTCACCACTTTTGCAAAATGCTGTCTCTTAACTGCTACCAGGGAGGCATCTAAATTGGGATGATCTTCTGTCTCCCCTTGCGTAATTCAAGACTCTCTAGCCCAGTATCTTAGATGTGGGTGATCCAATATAAGATAATACCTATTTTTGTGATGTAACATCACGTGACATTGTATTGTAAAAACTATACTTTTGTATATATTCAGAAACTAAAACAATTACTTTTATAATATGTTGTTTATTCACACATTAAGTTTTATGCCCATATTGGTATGACTGCACTCTGTTATCCAAAGTAAATATTTCTGTCTCAGTCTTTTAATCATATAAAGAATATAATTTATGTCTGACATAAGCATGTGTATGGACTTTATCCAGTTATTGGTTGATGTGCTGTAGTTTGTAACCAAAAATTCTCAAATACATGCAGAACACCTATATACAGCACAGTTGGAGCTTGATTTTTGCGAGATCTGGGTAAGTAAAGGGGGGATGTGTATGTGAGTGGATACGGCTTGACAACAGCATACTTGGCTGCAAATGCAGATACGTGTCTATACAGAAGGTAGTGTGATTTCATATAGAGCTACACAACATAAAAATTCCTTATCTTAGTACTTTAAATATGTAACACTAGTAGTGCAACAGGAAAAAACCAGCAAAAAGAGATGCATTATGAGAGTGAAACACAGAACATTAAAGAATTTAGAATTATTACGGAATTCACTTTATTACTTTTAAGCAACCCAGTTAAGTCTTGCAGTCCTTTGGCCCTTCCTCTTTGTTTAAATGGCTCCATTTAAGAGTACATTTCAGTTTTGGCTGAATAATTGCTGTGCTGGTGAAAAGATGATACTTTGGGGTTTAGCAGGATAAACATAGTGTTATTAGCAGTGGTAACTGAACCACATTAAATGTATTAGGAGATATGTTGTTTCTTTGTAATACCATCTTGCCCAGAGAGTTAAATGTGATGAGCCCTCTACAGATGAATAGTGAGAGCACTTGTATCTTCAAAGAATTTTTTAAAACAAAATGGTGGAGGAAATGAAGAGAGTGATATTTTTTTCTGTTTATAATGCCTTGGAAAAAAAAATCTTAAGGTGTTAGGGCCAAACAAGAACTTAGACTGTCCAGTAGTTTAAATCTGGAAATCCAGCGCAGTCCCAGAGGTGCAAACATTCAGTCCCCCTGGCAAAGTTTAGTAATGCAAAGGTGAAATTTTTAAAAACATTCAGGATTACCTTGATTGTTACCTAGTGCAGTCAGCATTTTTATAGACATAAGCTAAGGTCCAGTCCTATAGTCTGAACCTTATAAGTACTTCAGGAAACTTAAAATTGGCAGCATTCTTGCAAAAGACTGCATACTTTAATCCTGCAAGGTCCTTCGTGATATTATTGTCTCTACTTTATTAGTAGGGAAACTAAACAGTGACGTAAACATCATAGCAGAGCAAGACGGAGACCAATTTCGGATTACAGCTTGTTGGCTTCTAACCCTGTATTAGCTCTGGTAATTCCACTCACCTCCATAATAATAGCTTGGTATTCACCGAGGGGAAAGGTGGAAACAAGGAAATAAATATTTAGTTCAGCTAGTCCCCAGTTTAACTAATTTAAGAAGAATTCAGCTCCTACTTTAGTGTCCTTTTCCTGGTTCAGCTTTGAATTTCACGCATAGCTGAACTTTACTGTTTCCCTTACAATATTTTAAAGCAAAACAAGGGTTTTTTCATATCCAACCAGTGCTTTCTTTCCCTATTCTATCCCATTATGCTTACTTACAGTCCTAGTCATGTGCCAAATACTGTCCAATCTTCGATCTTTTGGATACTTCCCTCTCTCTTCAGCTGTTTTTTTTTTTTTTTTTAATATGTCTACATGCCTAATTTCTTCAAAATCAACCTTTTAAGGATCCTCTTTTCTTAAAAATTTCAGTGATCTCTTCCAATGATTTCTTATTTGCAAAACTAAAAATGAAACAGACCAAGATAAGGGTATTATTTTTAATAGGTATGGAAGATGTCAATTGGAAGACCAAAAATCACATTGGTCTGTTTCTGTTGTTATATCTCATTGTAAACTCACATTCATGACAGAGCACTGGATAAATTACAAGAGAGAAGATCTGGATTTCATGTCAAGCAGAATTGCTTTGCAGTTAGAGTAATTTGATCTCTCTGCTTCCTTTTTTTACCTGTTCTTAAAAGTACTTCAAGACAATTTCTTACTGTGTTCTTAAAGGAACTGTTTAGGTGCAAATAATGGCAACTATCAACTCTTTGATGCCCATTTTAGTTTAAGGAGAAGGTGGAGAAGGAGAGAAGACATATCATGAGGGAACCAATGAAACCAGGGCCAGGGAAGGACATATTTGATTTCTTTGGTATTTATCCTCTCTCTGACTCTTACTGTTTTCTAATCTCTTGAATTTTCTGATATATGGACAACGAGCTTCAAGAAAATAGTTCGCAGAGGCATTTGATTTCTTGATATATATCCATGTACCTGAATGTACCCCTCATGTTCCTATTTTAAGCTGTAAGGTTGTTCTGTTCATAAAGCAACATTTCACATTGCATCTCCGTGTATCACAGAGCTTTGCTGAAGACTGACGCTGCTGTAGATTGTGTTACTGCATTTTAGGGGAATTAACTTTGCGTAAGAGCCCATGCTTCAGTTATTCTTGAGACAGGATTGTAACCTTATAGGCAAAATGCTTATTTTTGTCAGAAGGAAAATATACTGACAGTCAGCTTTGCCTAAGTATGTTGAACTTGCATATTTAATGTAATTGTAAAGCATAGATTAGAAAATTGTCTGCATACTTTACAGGTGATAGTAGAAATTGATTAAAGGGATTGATTCTGCCCTGTGCAATAAAGTATTTATGGTCATTACATTAATGCCAAAAAGCACCTGTCAGCTTCAGAAAGGGCATCTGCTGATTTGTTGACAGGCAATTTCAAGTTCTCTTTTTACAGAAACTCATATTAAGGACTTCTGTGAACAAGGTGATCTTTAACAGATATTTTCTTTTTGCCAGATGCTAAAATGAAATTTTAGGTACATCATTTGGTGTTTTCTTGATATATTTAAAATCCATACTGAGAGATGCTGAAACAATCATTCTGTGTAGCTGTGTCTGTTACACTGTCCCTTCCTATCCATGAATGCAGTTATAGTCTCATCTGGCTCTTTATCAAAACTGCATTTATATGTGCCTTTCTTCCCTTACATCTGCTTTGTTTAAAAAATAATAATCTTGAAACATGTTTAGTGGCATCTGCTGAATTCTGCATTGGATAATTCAGCAGAGAACTTAAGCATTTCAGTGTTTAAGCAGCTTCCTTCTTTTGGGATTGCTGTGAGTTCTGTTGTGTTAAAGCAGTTTGATAAAGAAAGAAGAAAGGGAGATAAAACCCCTCCAGAGCTAGAGTGACTGCAGAATTGAGGATGGAACTGCAGGAAACGGACAAAAGAACTAAAAGTCTCATAACCAAACTGCAGTGTTGTTCCCCTGAATTATTTTAGGTTAAGTTTACCTTCTCTAGGTCCCTCCTTAAATCTCTAATATAGCCTGTTTTAAGACTGTATTTCAGTATTTGGTGTTCAGTGGCCAGGCTTGCTTTGTCAGGAAAATAGATGAGGCACATTTTGGATAATGATGTTCTGTGTTGAGGTAGACTGTGTCCCTGCCTCAAGATGATTCAGACATTTGTTATGTTTTCTAACTTTCTGCTTCTCCCTCTTCTGGGCCATGGTTAGTACAGATTGCTTTTGTTTTATAGTCTTAGCTAATGTGTTTGCAAATTGCAATGAAAGAATTTCAGAAAATTACGCTATACATCAGCAGAGACAGAACAAATGGTTTTTCCGTTCATACTGCTCCAGTTTGCTATTTGAGTGCAAATCAGTAGTTTTTATGAAGTGGCTAAAGTTTGGTCTAAGTTATATTTCAGAGAATGGATAGGAAGATTAAATTAGAGGGTGGTTTATGTTAACATTTGGCTCTACAAAGAGGAGAAATATTGCTGTGTGGAATACTTAGCTTCATTAGCAAAAGTAGCCCAATTAAAATATTTGCCATATGTTTTTTTTTAAGTATTTCAAATAGACTTTCTTGAATATTCCTTGATTCAGAGATGCTAACATTAAATGTGACACATGAGATGGTAATTACAAGGTAATTATTTGATTTTCACTAAATAGACATTTCCATTAGATTCCTTATGGCAATATCTTGCTGAGGAAGTTGATTTTATAGCGAAATACAATATCATGATGTCTTTTCTTTGCTCAAATATGTAAGGAACAATAATGATAACTACCTCTTTTAGTGTTCCTAACCATCTGTACCTCAATGCTCTGCAATGTCTGATGTGCTGCTTTTTGATTGGGCTATCAGATTTGCTGAATGTGGACTTGATGTTTCCTTTCTTTCCTTTCATGTAGACTTGAAAAACCACCACTTGTCTTTTATCCTGCTTTTTGTAATAATATCTTTGCGTGTAATCTGCAAGGATTGGCAGTTCAGTTAAGCTCTTCTGTCGCAGCCCAGAGTGACACCTGTAATTAAAAGGTCTGCCTGAATTCCCCAGTCTCTAGATTTCTTCTTGTAGTTTCAAGATGAGAAGAGTCATGGTGCTTCAAAGTTTCATCTCTAGTATTGCAAAATCAAATACATTTGTCAGGCATGTACACACACTGTGTAAAGAAATGGTTTAAGATACTGAAGTTATTATCTGTTGATGATGTTATATAATGATGAATTTAGACCCAAATCCTTGCAGGTATAGGCTAGTTAAAACTTCTGCGTGCTTCTATAAATACATGGAGATGAAATTTACTGTAAATACCAGTTCTATGCAGTTAGTTGACTGGGACAAAAAGCCAAGGTAGCCAGATAGGATATTGCTATGTGCCACTAACTATGGAAAGTGGCATGACTTAGACACACTACACTGAAACATCACCTGCACTTGTATAAGAGCTCTGATTATAAATTCTATCTCAGCAGGCTGACAACCATTTATTTCAGGGGTATAAGACATTCTTACTGAACTGTGCAATTGCTGCTGAGTTGGCTTTGCAGCTTCTGGGAATCAAGGTGGCATTTGCAACTGTGGCCACTTACATACCCACCTAGTACTTCTCATAGGTTCTTGTCATATGTCACTCAAGGTTCACTCTTGTCATTTAGGTTATATGTTTCTTCATCAAGTTATAGCCTGACAATAAACTCCAGTTTGCATTGCTCTTGGCATTCACGTTTTATACTCATACATTACATCTGTCAACTATTTTTTTGTGTGGTTTAGTTTATTAATTAGTTGACCTCTGTGTGTAGGCAAAAGTTAAAATGCAGAAGAACCAGAAAGATCTACTGGCTGCTCAACTTGTTTTTGAGGAGCAGTGATACTGATCAACATGTCTCTTTTGGGTTCTGTAGTGGTGCTATATACTGCCTTTTCCAGGAGACACCTCTGTCTGCTACAGTGACAGTCACTGAAAACATAATGTTCTGGACAGTACTAAATAAGAAATACATTTGACAGTGTCAGGAGTAGACTGTGACAAATATGAGTATAACAGACAGTTTTGCAAACTGATCTGTTCAGGTCTCTAATTTCAGTGACATCTCCACAAATCCTGTTGTTGTACTATAAGATTATAACTTATCAAAATTTAATTTTTAACAATTGCTTAATTTTTTTGGTTTTTTTTTTTTTTACTCACTGTAAAGAAGGCTAATATTCTTATATACTGAGGAAGACAGAGAACATGGTACAAGAAGAATTTGGTTTTTTCCAACAGACTTTGTGATGTTTATACAACAAGCTCATAATAGTAATCCATTCTTGTGATAAATGTATCAAGGACAGAAATACCACAGTTAATTTTTTAACATAAATAATTTGAAGATTGAAAACATTTTTTTATTTTTAACTAATTGCTCATGATTTTGTCATCCTAATTGTCTAACCATAAGGTTGTAAAGTATTTCCAGCAATGATGGTATAACACTTTACTTCTGCTGACTGCGAAAAGGTACAAAATATCATTTATTCTTGCATAAAATAAATCTTCATTTCTGTTGATGTCTTTTCATTCTCTTATTAAAGTGTTGTTCAACAAAAAAGAAATGCCAGCTGTGACAATGAGAGTAGTGAAATTGCACATGAAGGTTTGAAATAGTAGTCTTAGGGTATGAAGCCCCCATATACTTACAGAAAGGTGAAAGGGAGCTGACAGCAGCTGCTGTAGAACAAAGTGAGTTGCATGGGTGCAGAGCAATAAATGTTGAAATGAATGTGAGAGATCATGGGTACCAGCTTCGGAAAGGGATGTACCTGTTTTTATATGATTTGTTTTGCTGCTTACCAGAAATCTGGGCAGCATGTAGGCCATTACTTCTTGGATTAGTAAAGGAGGGATAGGCAGTTACTTGAATAAGTCTGCTTAGAATTTTCTCTTACTCTTTGAAAGGATGCATTTAAATGGCCACCAAATATTAAAGTTTTTGCCACTGTAGATCTCTCTAGGGTAATGTAGAAAGGTTGTTGGAACAATTCACCCATAGATTACACTGCTTAATCTCCTGAGGTGCCGATACTCACTATCAGGTTTTATGGGTGAACTGCTTGCCTACATTAGTACATTTTTGTAAAGCAGAATTGATAAACAAACAAACAAACAAATAAATAAAACCTCTCACACCAGACTTCCAGAACAAAAAGATCAGCAGCGTTATGTAACATATAATCACTTCCTGCAGTGGATATTGCAGCAGGTTCTTTCATCCTTTGATAAAAGCAATTAGATTTTGAATCTCCAAACACTGAAATGCAACTGAGTGTGTATCTACTAGTGTAAATATCTTTGTTATCTTTCTAGGAAGTATTTAGGAGACTGACTAAAAACCTTCATTATGCTTCTAAATAAGTCTTGGTCTGTAGCTGTAACAAGCAGCCTAAATATGACATCTGAAGCCAATTTTGTTAGGAACTATTTTTTTATTATTTCGTGTGATAAAAGGTGTGTAGTCTAAGTAGTGTTAAGAAGCAACTCATGGAGAACTGGATTTCTTTTTTTCTATATTGACTCAGAAAATAATGGTAGCTCTATATCTTATTGTCTAGAAAAGCCTGAAAACATTTGGAATTAAATTTGATGAAATGCCATGTCAGGAGTGGTGGTTGTTTCAGCTGAAGTTTTGAAAACTTTCGCTTAAAAAAATGAAGTTTCACTCTGATGTATAAAGTTTTTAGAGCTTTTTATTACTAATAAATGTTAGTAGTAGTCTCATGTGTTCGTATTTGCAAATGGAAAAATATAAGCTTCATGTAAAGTTTGAAAATTCTGTTGTTTTCAAAAAGAATGGCTAAAAACCCAGCAATCACAAAACAAGGATGGCAAGCTTGAATGGTGAAGAGCAGTTCCACAGTTAGTACATGGCAGATGTAGCAAAGTGGTTGAAGTGTCCCTACATAGTGTGAACACATCCAACTTATCTACTTGAATGGTCTGTCATATGCAAAGATTTCCTAGGAGTCAGTACCACATTTGGTATACATCTGTATTTCTGGTACATCTGCCAGCCCATTTATACAACAGGACTACGGTAGTTTCACTGTGAAATGAGTGTAAATGGAGGAAGAAACACATATTTTCTTGGATAGATACTAGAGGGGGGGGATGCTCTTGCTGCCCCAAATTATCATAAGCCTTTGACATTTCTATATATTGCCAAGAGTTGTCATAAGAACATAAGATTCTTATGACACCTCAGGATGATTCAGATACCCATTTGTGACTGGCCATATCATCACCATTAATAGGTTTGCTTTCTTGAAAAGAGAATCTTTTAGTGCCTACTGATTCATATGATCGTTTATTGATCATGAAGTTGTGATGCTGACCTAAGTGTGGTTGATGGAAATATCAGAGTGGATGGCTCTTTTAGCATCAAGCCAAACGTGAGGATGAAGCAGAAGCTGGAAAAGGCTATTACTGGGCAACAGGAGATTTGAATCCACCAGGATCAAAAAGAACCAAAAAGGGCAGCAAAATAAGCAAGATATGTTCTGGGCAGTGCTTGTAGGAGAAACAGAATCTGTAAATGTGAGAAACATCATGCAACTGCGAGAGAGAAGGGACATTTGAAGAGCAGGTAGCACTTACTGAGGGTTAGTAGATGCCCTTGCCTGTGTATGAGTTGTGTGTAACAGAAACACAGTATATCAGATGTAGAACTAGTCAGACTCCTATGGAAAAAGGACCATAGAGCCTTCATGGAGTTGAGACCCTTCATGCTAAGAACTGAAATTTTGAGGAAGCTATAGGTGAGCAGCATCTTTGAACATTCAGTAGAAGGTAACTCAATACAAGTGAAAACAGGCCAAAAAAGCAGCTTCATTGCTAGTGTTGTAAAAAGTATCCCAGAGACAAATTCTGCAATGAACAGAGTTCTTTGCTAGGCAGAGAAATCCCTAGAGCTGAAAACTGTGTTCAGCTTTGAAATACATGGGTCACAGGGTAGGAATAGCCAAGACACAGACTGAATGGGCAGAGATCATGGCTAGGCTTCGCGAACGAAGATTTGGGAAGGCACTATCCACATTTGCTGCAGGCACGCTGGTAATGGGCAGAGAAGGCAGGGCCTAATTACTAGTTTTGTCTCTAGTGGCCACAGTGGTTCTCTATGTGTATTCTGCTAAACTGTAGTCTGAAATGTATAAATATTGCATGTCAAGACCTAAAAAAAGCTTGCCATCTAGTTAATATCTGTAAACTTAAATAGCTATCCAAATGGCAGCTCCCCTATATAGATGCTCAGTCTTTACATACTGTGCTGAATAAATGCTCAATCTATATGAATGAGGGTGGGAGAATTTCTCCTCTTCCACCAGGTACAGGTATGGTACAACCACTATCTTCCTTTTCATCTGTTGCTCCATACTTCTTCCTTGTCTTAGAAAATGGCTCCCTGTCTTGGTTTATCTCTTTCATGTCCTGTTCCAATAGTTGTTTCCTTTCTATTAGCAAAAGCATCCGTCCATATTTACCCATCTTCACAAACTTACTCCCTGTCCTGGTTTTTCCTTCCAATTTTGAGTGGACATTGAATCTAACAAGTTCTTATAGCCAGAAGTTTGCCATCTCTCTTCTCTGGGCACTGACACCTAATGGCAGACACACATCTGAGAGTTTTATTATTTTTTTAAAGCTGTAGTTTGTTTTAAAACCAGCTGGACTGTTGCAAGCCAAAATGTGAAAACTGGTGGGTCTATTTTTGTGTGACATTTACTGTGTTAATCATGTCCCGCATAAAGTCTGAGAGGCTTTCCACAAAAGAGGTCCATAGAAGTGCTTGGCTTTCCTACCTCTATTTACTCCTTTATCAGATCGTTCATGAAATTGGCAATAAAAATGTCAATAAGTATTTCTCTTTTTTTCTGGTTTGCTTACTTGCTAGAGAAGTTTTTATTCTGGGTTTTGATTCACAAAGTATCAAAGACTACTGAGCCTCCTTTCATTCATTGTTCTGCAACTCAATTGTTTATGCACAGTCACCTCTACCATGGGATGTATACCTTTTTATCAAATAATATGTCTATTGTTTTTACTGTTTTCTACTATTCTCTATCATTTCATACAGGCAAGGAGGCAGGCAGGCTGATGGTGTGAGAGGAAGAGTGCTGTCATCAAATATACAGTAACTTAGAGTAGTGCTATTTTGTGAGGTGTTTCTGGTATGTGAAGATGTATTTACAATTAGTTTCTGTTTTTGTTATATTACAAACCTGAATTCAGTGAGTAATGACCTCAATAGTGCCTGTTTTAATGTAATCCCTGCTTGCTGACTGCTGTTCCAAGAATAAAAATTTAAGCCAAAAGATTTAATGAAATCCTTTGGGATTAGTGCTCACTGGGCTGGGGAAATTGCATATCAACCTTTTCTCTGTACTCTAACCATACGGCTTTGTATTTGAATAGGAGGGTGTCCAATAGAGAGAACTCTGAATTCATCAATAATTTACATTTTTTTTAGTTACAAACCTGGTATTTGGGATTCTGTTGCCATAGCAATCCATCTGGGCCTGAATGGATAGTGTTTTAAGTGATGGTTGTATAGAGATTCACAGTGTGTGCTTTAAATCCCTTCTAAACTAATCCTCAGATCTCTTCTGTGACTTATTTGAGGTTTCAACAAAATCAATGTTACTCACAGTAAAAGTTGATGCTGAGCAAATTAAGCCCATAAAATATTGGAATATACATATGATTAAGGACTGTAAAGTTCATAATGTGTAACAATTTCTATTTCATTATGTGAAACGATTAATAAATGCCCACAACCCCATTTTTTTTCAAAATACATTTAATTTGTTGCACATAATGCAACTAGAAATTATTCAGACTCTGTACTGGTTATTAGCTAATTTAAACTTCGTAATCAAATGCTAGCCTCATTTTCCCAGTTGTCAGTTCTATGTTTTACAGGATGTCAGTCTGTTCATAATGCTGTATATCTTCCACTTTCGATTAATCTGGTTTTTTCTCTTATAAATAGTTCTAAAGCAGAGAATAAAATTTGAAATTCCCATTTTCACTTCTAATATTGCTGGGCTTGGATTTTTAGACTGTGCTGCTAAATTCAGTATGCTAAACACCAGCTGCTTTTTGTTTGAGGTTTAGTTTATATTTTCTTGTTTTGCCACCCTAAATTTCAAAACGGTTTATTCAAAACCTCCCAGATATACCAAATAAGTGGATGTCCTTAGGTTTGATAGATGGTCAATAAACTGAGCAAACCTAGGCTAAATTTCAGCTCTGTCAAAGCCAAAACCCTCCTCATTTCCATCATATTCCTTCATAACAAAAATGTTGTCCGGTTGTGCTCTGGAACTGTCACTAAGCCATAATGATGATGTATTATCAGCTTTTTATTACTCCGGAATATAGAGATTCAGTTTGCAAAATTATTCCTCAATGTTTGAAAGGAGAGAAGAGTACTCAAATAACAGCCATATGCTCTACTAATGAGTGTTTAGCCCATAATCCTAAATACATAAAAAGTGTTTCTTTATGGAGTTTGTAAATGTTCACATAGTTCTTCATGGATTTAAAAATAGTAATGAAATAAAGAAACTGCAGATGGCCCAAGATAGCTTGAAAAATCTTTAAATTACCCTGCAACTTCCCTTTCATTTTTTGTATCGCAGTTCACAATGAATAGTGAAGCATCTAATAAAAGGAGCTTATTTTCGCCATGATTTTGTGATGCTAAAAATGTTCTTTGTCACCTGTAATAAATGTAAATCCACTCTCTTTCTCTATGAGTTAAACAAGAGTTTCCTGAGAAAAACTGCAAAAAATCCTTTCCTTGCAGTGGAGTAGGGTTTCATTTTGTGAGCAGATATGCATTTATAGTCTTAAATTCAGTGTTGCTGACTGAACTGCTTTTATTTTAGAGGTCCAGTTCTGCCCCGGTTTATTGGGACTGTTTCTGTAATTGGTTACCATAAAGGTAGCTGGGAATAGAGAGTTTAGAATTAACAAAAATAGACTTTTTTTGTTTACTTTTGCATATCTGTATGCTAACTGAAGTAAAAATTAGTAAATGAGTGCTTACTCTAAAATTAAACACCTTAAAGTATCTTCTGTAGATACCATTTGTTAAATATAGATTATGCTTTAAAAGGATATTACAAGATGTATTCACATATATCAAAATGTGTTTTTGTTGATATTTCCAATGGTTTCATTAGGAAACATCTTCCCTTGCAAATATTGTGAAATGAAAACGGAGCTTTGCAAGACACTACTGATATGACAGATGCTATTTCTAGCTCTGGAAATATAATTGTCACTGCAGGGATCTCCTGCCCTGAAGACTCACAAGAATCCATAACCAAGGGTGAATGAATTAATCTTTCAAAACATCTAATCAAAAATAGCATATGTTTAATAGTAAGCAATAGAAACACATTTGAATTTCTCTGGTGATTTTTTTTAATCTTTCTCTAAAAATGCAAGTCTTTCCAGTTTATTTCTCTCCATATATTTCAACTCTGCAAATTCTTGCAAGGAGTGATGCTATTTAGACTCCTTGATAAACATTGATTTTTATTGATGGGGTTTTGTTTATTTATTCCAGATCTACATTACATTTTTCGTATCCTTTGGAACTCAGACTGTCAGCTTCAAAGGAGCATGTGGGCTGTCTCTTTTTGTACCTAATGAAACTCCACACTTATGGTTTTGCTTGAATTTGCTTTTCTAGCAATAACTTGTATGTTTATTCAGTTATTTACAATTAATGCTGAAGTAAACATTTATCCTTCATTTCCATTTTCTGTCTTTGCAGCAGAAGGAAATAGCAAATCTTCTGAAAGGCTCAATAATAATATGGCACAGCTTGACACAGACAGCTTAGAGAAACAGGGGAAGATTAAGACAGTGTACCACAGAGGAGGTGTTACTCTGGGTGTTAATTTCTCTAAGGCACTTGCAGCTATCTCTGCTCAAATGCAAGTTGTACACAGGGACCTGAACTAAAACCCTGGCTCTGAACCCCAGGAGAAGGTGGGGATTAGAGTTTTTTTACTGAACCTACTTTCTGAGTGTGTCTGAATTCCAGAGCCCTCAGTGTGGGAAGACTTGACTTGACAACAAGAGGAAAAGTTTTGATTGATTCCATTCAAGAGATATTTGAGTACAGTAGTTCAGATTAGGTCTATCTTGGCCTGTACCATGACATTTTATACAGCTAATATGGAACACCAAGCTAGGTAAGGCCTGCTAAGGCTATTGACAGATTAATTACAAACTGTGGGAATGAAATTAGCTATGTTTTACACCAGCATGGGAGTTATTCTAAACCCTTTGGAATAAGATTTCAAATTGTTGTCCAGCTAACCTTACGTCATTCAAGTGCTCAGCTCCTCGCTGATGTCTAGGATGTAACAAAATGGGCTGTTAGAAGAGCTAATCCCTTGGGCTTAAAGAAGTTTAAAACTTAATACATAATATTGTATCCTTCCAACTCACAGATTATATAGCCTTCAGTTCCAAACAGTTTATAGTTGTTACTTAAAAGGTTTTTTCAGAAAGCTAACATTCAGATGAAGGATTTCTGGGATGTCATAAATATTGGCAGAACTATGCAGAAAGCAATATTTTATTTTTTTTTCTTGCTAAAAAAGAAGGTAAAATTAGGTTTTTTAATCAGTTATGGTCTGAATTCTTTATTATTTGAGTCATGAAACATGGTAGCCTGGCTAGAGTGAGATGGTGGATGGAATCATGATTTGCCTTTTTTAAAGACAAAAGTAAGGGCTGGTGTGCTATAGTTTGACAGTTTTAGATAACAGCAGTTTCATTTTCCTCTGACAAAGTTGATGTGTAATTAAAGATGTGTTTGTCTACCTTGGTAACTATGTATTTGACTTCCTTGTTTAACTACACCAAAATTGGTCATCTCACTAAATGCCTTCACAGCTTGATCCTGCTTGCTCTTTCACATCAGTGATGCCTTTATTGCAGCCCTTATTGCCGATCAGTCCCAGTTTTCTCCCTTCTCTCACGCAGCCTTTAATGCTGTTAAAAGTAAGAATCTGCAAAGCCAGTGTGCTGTGTTCCTTCAAATCCTGCCTTAAAACTACCTCTATTGTGATACAGGTAAACTGCCCAAGAAAGCCTGAAGCAGCTGGTGTTCTGTGTTCAGTGCTTATTATGCTAGTTGCCTGCGTGAAGCAGTGGGAGTGAGACACCCCTCTGCAGCATGTCCCACTCTTCTCCAAAAGCCATGGGGGAGGCTATGGCTGTCATTGGACATACATGTTCTTTCTTCCTTAACTCCTCAGTGTAATGGGGTAATCCAGCCAAGATCTAATACAGCATGAGAATTTAATTTTGACCAGAGGATTGCCAGCCTCAGAGATGTGAAAGCCTGTCACCTTCCCGGAACTGGGGAGAGCTGCAGCTGCCCAGATGAAATTCAGCACCTGCAGTTGAATTTGGTCTGAGGTTTCAAGAGAGATTTGTTCCCTTAACCTGTGGATTTCCCTTCCATGCTGCTGTTGTAGTACCTTAGGCTGGAAACTGTCCTTTAAGGAAAAGAAGCAATGTGAATTTTCTCTGCTGGATACTTTCACAAAAGCCCAGGGCTTTAAATCTTGGAGTAAGCCAAACTTAAATATGAAAATGGCAAACTTCTATGGCACAAATGAAACTAGGTAATTAATTTTATAGAGATGATAAATACATGTATTTGTTTTTCTTACAGAAGCTTGGAGCCCTGAATAAACAAAGAGAAGAGAGTTAAGCACACATTCTCTACTGTGAACAGTAAGTGACCAAGTTACATACTACAAAGCTAAACACTACTTGCACTTCCTTTTTTAAAATTTTTCATTGTTTCTTATTGCAGTTCTTTTAACAAGTATAAGAAATTAGTGCAGTGACCATTTCTTCATTTTATCCAGTGTAGTTTCATTTCACAGGAGTAGACTTTTATTACTCCTGTAATCATTTTAAGTAAGAGGCCCAGATAATCCACAGGATATGTCATCTCTGCCCATACTGAGATTATTGCCTTTTTCTTCTCAGTAAAAGTGCATTGTAATAGAAATTGTGATAGATAGTACGAAGCTAAAAATAGCATTACACTAATATTTGCTCACACTTGAAATTTTGGAGAAGAATGGATGTATCCCTGTAGTCTGATCCTGTTGGATCGGTGCAGGAGCAAGAGAGTTTTATGGGTTTGTGTAATCACATAATCACTGACTAATTGTTCTGAACTGCCCTGGTCATAGCTGTGCTGCTCTTTTCACAGTACAGCCAATCTCAATGCACTGGCATTTGACAACTACAGCTTTTTAAAACATCAAGAAATTAAGACTACCTACTGAGACAAGAAAATGAACTATGTTTGTGTTGTGGATGATATTATTAGCATTGTCCTAGAAAAAAATCTTAGGCTGCTGGTGAAGTACCAGTCATGACAAAGTAGAGAGGAGACACTGCTTTCATCGCCAATCCAAAGTAATATGCCCTGGAAAATGTAGCTGGTTATACGGATGTATGTATGGGTGGGTATTAAAAGGTATCTTTTGAGAACCAAAGCAGATGGATATGTGTTAAGGCGTTCAGGCATTTCTATTAATGGTTCCAACAAAACAGTTCCTCTGTGCTAGGTGCCAGTAGAACCTGACTTTTTTGTGGTAGAATATTGTGGATGGTAAGTAACATGCAGAGAATATGTGTTCATTAGCACTATTCTACTTACAGAATATACATTTGACAGCATATCATGCAATACAGTTTAAGGAATTTTATTGTCATATACAAAACCTCTATTCATTTAGCCAAACTGGCATATGGAACAGAGTAGTTTTAGATAGAAATAAATCTTGACTAATTTTTGACAAGTAGTAAAAATAACACTCTTTGTTGGAAAAGAATGCGTGTAAACCTCAATAGCAAAAAAATGCCCATTACCTCTCTGGGCAACCAAGTTTGATGATGGGTTTTAGCATGAAAGGAAATGTGTTACATTTCACTGAAGCCAAGGACAACATAATACTTATTTGAAAATCTGTATGGTTATTTGTACAGTCTACTAAACTGTGCTAGCAGTAGGCATCTTCTGGGTATATGGCAAATAATACCTATGTTCCAGAGAATCATTAGGAAAAAAAACGGTTTTAAAAAAATTCTCAAAACTCCTGCTTATCTATCCCTTTTTAATTTTCCATTGCTTTTTCTATCAGTCATACTTCCCTTTCATTTTCTCTTCTTTCCCCTGTGATTCCCATTGTTTATGTTCCCTACATGCTATCACACCTTTTGCCACCCTTTATCTTTCCATTTTTTTGCCACATAGTCTGTCTTCTCAAATTTCATATTTTTGGCTCACATCTCCCACACAGGGTTATCTCCTCTTCCTGTTGGCAGAGCTGCATTGCAGAGTGTTTCTGATCTTGGGCAGATTTTGAGTTTGCTATTTGTAGGACCAAATAGATTCTCTGCAGACTAAGAGTGTTATTGGTATTATCGGGTCATAATGCACAGAATAATGCCATATACCTATATCTGAGAAATTCGCAAAGGGTTGCAACACAGTGTAATATGGGTCAGCTCTTGCAATTTTTATTTGACATGTGGAAAGATATGGTAGAACTTTGGGAGTTGTTACTTAACACATGAGATACCTTCAACCTAATCAATTATGCTTTGCTCCCCCTGGATCTTAAGTTTTGGCAGCGTGTTACATGCATAAAAATTAGCAGCTCCAAGCAATGTGTATAATTCAACTGATATATGTACAGACCTGCTTGTGAAAAGTAAATTTCACTACTGCAGACACTTGAAAATCTTCTTCCCTCTTGTATTCCTGTGTCAAGTGGCCAGAACTCAAAGGCAGCTGTTTCAGAATAGCATGGATTTATTTGTGTATAGTGAGAAAAAATTAATCAAATATTATTGGTGCTCCTTCACATACAAATTCTTTCTCTCCCACTGGCAGAATAGGTTGACAGAACCTTTTCATTGAATCTATCAGTTAATTTTATCAGTCATGGTATTATAATTATAAACTACAAATAATCTAACAATGAATATATAATTTAAAAAATGAAACTCTACAGTAGTTATTTAATATTTGTAATGTGTAATTTATTTAACACTCTCTTTGGAATATACATGGGAAATTAGAATAATAAAACAGAAACAAAATTACACTTACCTCTCACCCATCATCAGTGAGGAGCAATTTTACCAGCTTGATCAGGCTATATATTCAGCCATGTATGGAAATTCATGTATGCTACCTTTGAGTCTTCTTACCACACTCTTGAGAACTGTATGTTATTCGTACACTAAGCAACCAGTCACTCTTCTGGCACTGATATTGATAAATTGGCATTGTGGATTTGTTTTAAAACACCTTTTTTCCCCCTCAACCTGAATTAAAATCTAAAATTTAAAATATCCAGTGATGTGAGGGGAAAAAAAATATGGATTCCCTATATAGGGAAAAAATAAAATATTGTTTTTATTTTTAAAAAAATAAAAGTCATAATTTATACTATGATTTGTGGATTTTATTTGTTCTCAACTTTGTTTTAAATGCAAGGTCCCTTGTCATTTGTCTTTGATATTGCAAAAGATTGTAATTATCCTTTGTGGAGCAGGGAAAAAACATTGCAACATGTGTTCCAAAAAAGGTGTCCATTGTCCTCAGGTAGTCAGCAGCAACCACTCATCTGCCACAAACTTTATCAAATAATTGATATCTTTGGTGGCTGGTTATTAACAGGTTTTTAATTATTCTTGTTTAATAAAGGCAAGTTCAGGTAATGTGACATAAATTAGGAGACTGCACAAGCAAAGTGCTAATACAGGAGAAGCATGGCCCAAAACCACGCTCTACTGTGAGCAGATGAGAGGAGACTTGGCCTGCTGAAAGTTACTGTATGGGCAGTTTGACTCCCATTTTGTGTAGAATAACTACATTTATATTAGACTTATCATTAGCTCCTGAGCATGCAGTATTACATTGTTTGCTCTAATATCTGTTTCAAAAGCTGCCATGTTTTATATTTTGCCATTTACCATATTATATCTATGGGTATGTAATGTACCAGAGATAAAGTCACTAAATGAAGGATTTGCTGATTTTGGAAGTGTCAATTTTGTTTTTTCTACAAAAACTTTGTAAAAGTTGAATTTATGAGCATTCAAAAAGAAATGAGCCTGTTGTTCCCCAGTGTTCTATACTAATACAATAACCTTCCCTTACATTATGATTTCAGTCTTTCCTGCAGTATAGTAATCTAGATGCAGCATGGAAGTGCCCTCCTTCCTTGTTTTTGCCATTCCCTCCCAGGTTTTGTAACTGAAAATTAAAATTCATGTCAATATACTGCAGGCTTGGATAAAATTGTTCATTGGAGTGTTCCCACTAATTTAATTATTTAATGAGATTTCCCTCAAATTAGTTTCAATTTTATTTTTTTTTCTCCCAGAGTAGAAGTATGAACTTCTGGTAAATTATATAGTACCATGTCCATAATGTAAAGGTTCACAGAATATACTGAGTTGAAATGGACTCACAAGGATCATCAAGTCCAACCCAGTCCTGCACAGGACCATCTCCAAGAGTCACACCAGACACCTAAGAGTATTGTTCAAATGCTTCTTGAACTCTGTCAGGCTTGGTACTGTGACCACTACCCTGGGGAGCCTGTTCCAATATGCAACCATGCTCTGGGTGAAGAACCTTTTTCTAGCATCCAACCTAAACCTTCCCTGACACAACTTCAGGCCATTCCCAAGGGCCCTCTCACTGGTCATGAGAATGAAGAGATCCGTGTCTGCTCCCCCACCTTCCTCTCGCAAGGAAGTTGTAGCCTGCAATGAGGACTCCCCTCAGTCTCCTTCAGGCTAAACAGACCAAATGACTTCAGCCACTCCTCATATGGCTTCCTCTCAAGGTCCTTCCCCATCTTTGTTGCCCTCCTTTGGACACTCTCTAAAAGCTTAATATCTTTCTTATATTGTGGTGCCCAAAACTGCACAAAATAGTCAAGGTGAGACAACACCAGTGCAGAGCAGAGCGGGACAGTCTCCTCTTTCAACTGGCTGGTGATGCTTTGCCTGATGCCCCCAGGACACAATTGACCCTCCTGGCTACCAGGGCACTGCTGAGTCACATTCAACTTGCCATCAACCAGGACCCCCAGGTCCCTTTCCGTGACACTGCTTTCCAGCATCTCATTCCATAGTCATACACATAACTAGGGTTGTTCCATCCCAGGTGCAGAATCCAGCACTGTCCCTTGTTGAACTTCATAGGGTTGGTGATTGCTCAGTCCTCTAATTTACTGAGGTCCCTCTGCAGGGCCTCCCTGCCTTCAAGGGAGTCAACAGCTCCTCCCAGTTTTGTGTCATCTGCAAACTTGCTTAGTATCCCTTCTAGTCCTGTGTCCAAGTCACTTATGAAGATGTTGAAGAGCACAGGGCCTAGGATGGAGCCCTGTGGAACCCCACTAGTGACAGATACATCACCAGTCTGATGTTACCCCATTCACTATTACCCTCTGTGCTTGACCCATGAGGCACTGTGTGATGTGTTTATCCAGCTATGTGCTGGACATTTTGACCAGAAGGATCCTGTGAGAGACAGTATCTAAAGCTATACTGAAATCCAAAAGATTACATCAGTTGGCTTCCCTTGATCAATTTAGGTGGGTTACCTTATCATAAAAGAAAATTGGGTTTGATAAGCAGGACTTTCCTCTCATGAAACTGTGCTGGCTGTGACGGATGACAGCGTTGTCTTACTGGTGTTTTTCAATACTTCCCAGAATAATCTTGTCCATAATTTTACCAGGTGCTGAAGTGAGACTGACAGGCCTGTAGTTTCCAGAGTCCTCTTCTTACCCTTATTGAAAATCAAGGTTGTTTATACTGGCTCTGTTTTGGTTATCATGTTAAGATTATTGAGAGGAGTATATTCTCTGTGGCTCATATGCTTACAAAATTCTGTACCTCAAAACTTCATTTTGTTGGGTTTTTTTAATCGTTCCTGTATTACAGACACAGCTTTGTGGCTTTTAATGTGAGATCTCTGACGTGGATTTAGATTCTGTACTGCTTTGAGGTATGCTGGTTATGCAACCTGATTTTGCAAAGTAGCTCAGTGGTTGTAGTTACCCGGGGCTTCAGTTTAGTTGTCATCTATCATTTTAGCACTGTGATTGATTACTCTCTACTATTTAATTTATCTGCAGCAGCTTCTAAGCTTTTTATTCAGTTGGTAAACACATGCTTTTCTAGACACATTTTCAAATGAGGTACTTCCAGGTACTCCAGAAGTCATTTTTTTCTCAGCTAGGACTTTAACCATTTGAGCCATTTAATGGTTTCCATAAATGATTGGGTAATATTTTGTCTATTACTTGGAAATTTTGAACTGGAAGTATGTGTTATATTTTTCATTTTTCAATGTTATTATATAAATTTATTCTTAAATACAAGTGTATTTACCAACTTCTTCTTTCCCTACCAAAAAAACAGTGAAAGAAATGAGCACCTTTCTTAAGTGTAGGAGCCAAATGCATAGGCTGCTGCAGAAGCTTTTAACCACCTTTGCACATGAGGTTTTAAAAGCAAAATATTTATTAGTGTTATTTGCTTGCAAGAATTTCATAAGCCAGCTTCAGTCAGTATGGTTAATGTGCTTATTCTTTTGTGTCGTACTGTGTTCCTGTACTGTCATTTGCTATATTGAAACATAACATTGAATATCAACTTGGCGTATTTTACATCAGACTCTTTCAAAGTAACATTGTTTCCATGGAAAAAGGGTTGATTTTTTGGCATTAAGTATTACTGTGTGTACACATTACAGCAGTTTTATGCCGTTACTGGGGCAACTCTCAAGAAGCTACTATAATGGATGAACTACTTCTATGATCCACATATCAAGGAACTTTTAATGTCACATTTTCTTTGCTACTGCAGTTTTTATTATGGCTCTGCATATTTTTGAATGGGTATGTTGATAATTTGTTTTGTTGGGGGTTTTTTACTTTTACTTACTGTCTTTAATATTTGTGATTAAAATCTCTCAGTAAGAAGAATTATAGTATCATCATAATGCAGCTTTGCTGATGTTGATATCTACTGTTGTACTCCTGTGTCTAAATACAATCAAACAAAATTAGTAGACATCTGCAGTGTTGCAGGCTTTTGGGGAGTAAATTGGTGTTCTTTTTTTTGTAATTCTTAATCTTTTTGCACAATCTGCTTTTGAAGACTACCAGGTTCGCTTCGGGATATGTATCTTAGTAATCCCTGGTAGGTCACTTCCAGCGCACATTTACGTACAGAATTGGAGACAGCCTGTTCTATCACTGTTCTTGTAGTGACTTATGCATTGATTAGGAACTAAGAGGATAGACTTTCTTGTCAACTCCACTGTTTGTGCTTCAGTGATGATTTTTTGTTTCCTTCTTTCAAAGTTTCATACTGTAAATCTTATTTCCAAGACATACAGCCATCGTAAACATCACATTTTGACAGCTTTCCTTATGTGAATGAAACTCATTGAAGAGAGTTTATTCAAAAATGAGAAAAGATGCATCTCAGACCTGTTTACAATTATAAGTTACAACTATATTGACATTTACCTCTGAAAATGCAAAGTAACAGGAAATTTAGTAATTTTCCCATGTGTACAAAAAGGGTTTGTGAAGCCACTATCAAAGGTAGCTCATAAAAATATGTTTTCTGATGTTAATCTTCTGTGTTTATATTAATATCTGAAGTACGTGAAAACAGGGACTGTGGAATTTTTCTTGCAGTAAACAATTTTGAAAATACAAAATTCCAAATTAAGTTGATTTGTAAAAGCATGATTTCTTGCATATTTGGGCAGGGAGCATATACATTGGAACAGCTAGAAAGTAGGAGTAATTAGGAGTGCTCTGGAATATATCAAGTAGCCGCAGTGTGCTGTTGCTTTACCTTCAGTTTATACTGCAAGCCAAAGAGGCAGAGATGTGGTTTTGCTGTGAGAGGAGCCTCTGAACAAGTGCTCTTAGAACAATATTGATTGACATATTTCATACTTGTGATTCTTGTACCTATGTTAATTAATGGAACAACAATGCTTTGAGCCGAAGGCATAAGTTTTCGAACACAAAGTTCATAAAGTGCATAACATTAGGCCAGGTTTCCAGTCTCGCCAGTTAAAATGCTTTAGTTAAGCCATTAAAGATACCAAGATTCTATTTGTTCCATGAGCCTTGTATTTGGGACTTTTTCTCATTACTGCCCAATTTTCATACCTGCTTCAGTGCCTCCAAAATCTTAAGGTTTAGAAGTGTATTTTTTATTGAAAGGTGAGATTTTCATTCAGTCACGTGGATCCAGGAGCAGGGGCTTAGAAGAATAACTTCCAAACATTTATTGCAAAGTCTGGTTGTAGTGTGTAAAATGCATTTTAGCCTGGAGGTCTCTGCTAGTACCGTACAGCAGTACACTTTGATCTTTCACGTAATAGGTCTTCCAATACCTTTTCATTTCTAACAGAAATAGTGCCCAGGCTGCTCTTATACTATAAGCCTATTTCACTCATCCTTATAAGTTGTGATGCCAAGTGAGAACATTGGTTTTACGAAGAAGGATGAGAAAAAAGAAATAAATGTCGTTTAGACTGTGCAACCTTTTAACCATTTTTGGTCGGATTTTGCTCTTAGTGTTTGAATTTTTAGTTTAAATGAAATTATTAACACTGATAGGGTTTATTTTAAGTTCTAATTTTACTTCAGGGGGAATAACTTTAAAAACTCTAAACTGCATTAAACAATTGGTTAATAAACCACTAGCTATTGAACTGTTAATTGTTTATCCTGTAGGTAACAGTGATTCCTTTTGGAGAGTTATGGTCTACTGGGCAAAAATGCACTTAGGTAGGTTTTAAAATGGGAATTTATAATTTTGTGCTTAAACATTTCTCAGAGAGAATAGAATCAGTAGCTTTGATACTGAAATTTTCCAAAGATTTGTTAGTTGACATAAGCGACTTGCTTAAACTCTCTTGAGTAGCTTTCCTTTTAAAAATCGATATGGTGGAACATAGTAACTTTGCAGGGGGGTTGAAATTTGCTCCTGTGGTGAAATTGATAGTATTGTTACTGGCGTGAAAAGAATAAGCTCATACCATCTCAGTATTGCAAAGACCTTGAAGAACTACAGAACTATGTACTGCTGTTACTCGTTATTTTTCAGACTCTGAGATTATTCTAAATATTGATTCCTCCAGCAGTTCATACTTCTTAGATGGTTCCAGTGTGTTTGAGAAATGTGTTCATTGGTACCTAATTATTTTTGATAAATGTAAAATTAAACTGAAATTATATCTGTTAATAAGGAACTGTCCTAAAAAAAAAAAAAATTGGCTTACTCTGTCTTTCCTAATCTTGAAAATACCTATATAAGACTCTGAATAAATCCAACAAACATCAAACAGAGTTTCTTACTGCATTTTTACCAATATAAATTTTCCTTGCCTCCCCTATTCATTCTCCTGGGAAAAAACATCAGCCTTTACAAGCCTGAATAATGAGATGGGGCTAGGGAAGAGGAAAGCTCTGGAATGATTATACTACTCTGCTGCATACTGTTATGACATATAGCCTCATATTGTTTCTGTTTCTGACTCTTCTTTCTCCTTTCATTTTTTGTTCAAATACCCATGTTTCTCCCCTTACTGTTGTCTTATTGGCAACTGTACCTAAGTCATATTATCATAGAATCATTTGGTTTGGAAAGGACCTTGAAATCATCTAGTTTGAATCTCCCTATCATGGGCAGGGACACCTTTCACTAGATCAGGTTGCTCCAAAGCCCTATCCAACCTGACCTTGAACTCTTCAAGGATGAACTCTAGATGAGGAGTCCACAGCTTCTCTGGGCAAACTGTTCCAGTGTCTCACCACCCTCACATTGAAGAATTTCTTCCTGATACATAATCTAAACCTCTACTCTTTCAGTTTAAGGCCATTCCCCTTCATCCTATCACAACATGCCCTTGTAAAAAGTCCCTCTCCAGCATTCCTGTAGGCTCCCTTTAGGTACTGGAAGGTGCTATAAGGTCTCCCCGGAGCCTTCTCTTCTCCAGGCTGACCAATCCCAATTCTATCAGCCTGTCCTCACAGGAGAGGTGCTCCAACCCTCTGCTCATCTTTGTGACCCTGCTCTGGATTTGCTTATTAAATCTTAATTTCTCTTCTAGAGCTACCTTGATCATACTCTTCTGAAAAAGACCCCTCATTACACAGCGTTACTTAATTTGTTTTCTTGTAGTTCCCATAGTTCTTGATCTTCTTCATAACAGGGCTTTCAAAAAGATAACAACAGAGATAAAATACATTTTACATATCTCCTAAAATGCTGTAACTAGATTGTGACTGACTTTGCAAAGAGAGGCTCAAGCTGGGTTGATACCTGTTTATGGGATCAGCAATGTGTCTAGGCATAAAGTACTTGTTTTTATATGTACATTCCTTCCTCCCCATGTTCAGATATCTTATTGTTGTATTATAGAACAGTGAGTGAACCTGAGGTTTGTACCTTTTCCCTCTATGTTTGTTTCTTTAACATAAGCTCAGAGCTCTTTGGGTATCTCTTTATCCCAGTCAGCAAGCTGTCATTGTAGCTTCGCTTCTATTTTTATTTCCTTTTCTGTCTACTGTGGGTATGGGATTATAACACTACATTACTTCAGATTGGACACAGTAAATTAGCTTATAAATGATATATGAATACATTATCTCCGTGCCTTTTTTTGATTGTTAAACCCTTAGCTTTAGCATGAAGTGCTTTCTCCAAATTATCTGCGTATAGCACGCTATGTCTGATCTGTTTGAAGAGCTTCTGTTTTCTGCTGATTAGATATTTTACTAAGAGCACCAAAAAAACCCCATGTTTGTGTTTCTTTTCCTCTTGGATGCATGTGTGCGTGCTCTCTTGCTTCCACTATGTCTATCTCTCAGTTTTTTCCTCTGCTTTGCTGGAACATTATGTCCTCAGTTGTCAAATTGCTTTCTCTCAACTGAAATTCCGAAGCTGAATTGAAAGAAATCAAACCAGAAACTCTGGAAAATTATTAATTTATGCAGTGAAACTGAATTTTATGAATCTTAAATGGAAAAAAAAGTGTATTATTTAAAAAATACAGTATTAGGCTTATGAAAAGGAATCTCTAATATTTAACATATAAAAAAGGAAATGTTGTGAGAAGATTGTGAAACCTTGAGGGGTTATTTGAATAATCAGCTTGTTTCTACAGAATAAATAAAGCTCTGTTTTATCAATTCTAATTGTCCTTTTGTTTGTTGCAATATATTATATCGGATTTACAGCATCTCTTTTACGTTAGCTTCCCAGGAACATCACCAAAATGCAAGTATCAGTCAGCTTGTGCTACAGATACAATCTGAAAATAAATTTGAATGATTAAGCAAGGTGTTATTTTTCAGAAACAGCACATCCACTTCTGTGTAGTATCAATAGGAGACTTTAAAAATTGTGTACAGGGTTCAATAAACTGTTGAATCTATTTACTGACGGATGAACTGGTTTTGTGAGTTAATCTTTTGGTCAGTAAAAGAGAAAGAGACAGGTTATGAGCTATAGATTATCATGAATTGCATGGTAGAGGGAAAGCAGTTAACACTAGAACTCTATGACAGCTGTGAATCACTGCTTCTTAAAAACACCAGGGCTACGAAGATGCATTGAAGCCTTCTTTAAGGATTCTCTAAATAGTTGATGATTGAGATATGAGTAAAGGCATTTCCATAACACTCAACCCCACTGTGTTGCCACACTTAATGTGTGGCTTTCAGGAGATGAGTCATCATAGACCAATACATGACTGTTTAGCCTTGTCTGTTCCTGGATGTATATTCTGGCTACCAGAATGTTGCTTCATCAGGTTTTTTTTAGCTTAGAAGTACAATGTAAGTGCTGTCACATCTTCTTTAGCAGGAAGTTATGGCAGGGTAATTTTGGACAGTTCACGGAACTACTTGGAACTCATCAATTTAGAATGACCAGAGATGTGTCAGTTTATTTTCTACTATGGTGCAACCCGCCTTATGAAATTTATCTAATTCTGGGGATTTAGAAACACTTTTAAGGAGATAATATTTATATATAAGCTTCCTTAAAGTAATTGAAGTATAGTTAGCACTTCTCATGGGAATAAGAAGGAGAAGCAGATGAACACTGGCTTTCAGTTACAATTTTAGATGTCACAAACAATCAAACACTCGACTAGTCCAAGAAAAAACCACCAAAATTAGACATCAGGAGATGTCAGAATGTTTCTAAATAGAAGCAGTCATCGGCTGTCACGGTTACGACTTTTTAAGTTCGGTTATCATGTTTGAACTTGGTGTGGTGCCAGTAAAAAGGATTTGCTCATTTATTTTTAAGGCATCAGAAAATTTCTTAGGCCACATGTAGAAATAGTTAGAAAATATACTAGGCTGTACTGAACAGAAAAAAAAAAAATGAATTGTGTACTTGTAGCGATAATACAGAACAGGAAGGATGAAAGATCACATTATTTAGATTTAAAAGGATTCCACATAGGCATTCATTTAAGATACTTAATATATGTATTCTGTATTAATTCATACTTCTCTTACTTCTCTGATTGTGTGAAATTTATTTGGTTGCCTAGAATTTGACTCGTACCCTTGATTTATCTCAGAAAGGGCAATAGATTGAAATTAAAGAAATAAGGGTGAACAGGATGATGTGCTTTGGTAAGTTAAGAGGTAGTAGTAAGAAATGTAAGAAAAGAAGAGGCCCAAGAATTGCATTCTGAAGGCTGAATATTTATCTATTTACATTTAAAAGATGTAATGAAAAAGATATTTTTTACTGGTACTTTAGATATATTGGTAAATGAGAAATGACAACTCAGAGCTAGAAGAGAAGGTACAGATTTTCTCAACATACTATTAAGCTTCTCTAGATACCCTGATGAAAAATTGCTACTAGTTGGTTCTCTTGTCGTTGCCTTGACCTTCAGTATATTTTCTGTAGAACTTCTGTCATTTTCACCCAAAATATGAGTAGCCATTCAGAAAATTTACATTTTTCTTCTAGATTGTGCCTGGTTAAATAAAGTGGAAATATTTGTCTGTGACAAATGGTGTCTTGATCTGTAGGCAACAGTTACCATACTCTGAAATGACATTGAATGCTGTTCTCAGACATTTTCACAGTTAGGCATCTGTGGTTTACATTGATGCTTGTTCCCGGACTAAAATGGTGTCAAGTGTGTTTTGAAGGTGCAGGTTTTATACACTCTTAATGAACAATTTTAATTCAGTTGGGTTTTAGGGAAACTAATAATGGTACATGCACATCACTCAATTTCAGTACCTTTCTGGAGAGCATGCTGAAGTAGCTTGACTACGTAAGAGAGTGTATATGTTTCTGTGGGTTAAGACTTGACTGTCTATTTATTTTAGACAAACATCTCTTCCTTGATAAGCACAATCTTCTATCCCTTTTAAAGTTTTTTTGATAAGAGCTTATCCATGGCTTGGTTGTCTTGTCATTTTCTGATGCTGTTGGGGAGTGATGCTTCTCTGCAGTGTGAAATTTACTGACATCATTTTTTTTCCCCCTGGAACAATGAGTTGCAATACAAGACTTTCCTCAGAAGGAACTTGAAGTGAGTTTTGTTGCTCTGCTTTTGGATGAAGTTTTGTATGTCAATACTGCTAATTGTCTTATCACCTTTTGATAGGATCAGCAATGAAATACTGTGCAATCCTTATAAAATTTACAAGAATTTACATAGTTACTGTAAACTTAAGATATCCTCTGCTTTGATTCACTCACTTTCCATGGTCATGTATCCCTAATGCCTTACTAAGCCATAAGAATAATGTAGTCTTCACATTATAATTTCTTAAAGTTAATCAAGTACAATATCGTACAGAAATGACAAATGCTTTGAGTGGTGCTCAGCTATACTTCTCATGTATGTAGGAGTGTCTAGCAGATGCCCTGCCATTAAAATGGTGGGATCTGTGGCGAGGGAGAGATCCTGCACAGGACATACCTGCTGGTGTAGCTTACAGTGCACTGGAAAAAATTCAGGCTGGTAAGGATAAGTTTTGTGAGGAAACATTAAAATTCTATTCAATTTTTACAAAACCCTCATTTAATTTTCCAAAATAAGTTGTTTCTCTCCTTCAGTGGAGAATAAAGCACATTTCTGCTGTAGTTAATTGTTGGTGCTAGGTAGGATGTGACTTCTAGCTAGGTAAACCTTGATAATAAAGATGAGTCAGTTCTAAAGGATCTTACGCTCTTTCTATTTTGATATGTTGTTTTTTTCCTCTGTGGTTGTTTTGGTCCTTTTTTCTTTTTGCTATTTCTTGGTGTTATGCATCCTTCCATTTATGTCTTTATATTTAGTGTTTGTTTATTGCATTTGGATGCGCAGCTGGCTAGTAAGTATTTGTTGGTAAGTTGCAGTAAGCATTGTCTAACCTTATGAGCCTTGAAACTTGATATCTTGAAAATAGCTACAGAAACAGGAGACCCTGTGCTTCAAGAAAGTTGTCTTTCCGTTTGTCAGTCACCACTGTAAGATTGACAGTTGCCAAAGCTGTCATATACAGAGGAGAATGGCAGATAACGTGGTGTAGTCTGTTTGCATGTAGCTGTGCACTCTTACCCACTTCGGCAATCTGTCTTTTATGCCTGGATGTGGAAACTCAGTGTTTTCCCTTAGGCTTATGGAGAGCACTTGCTATCAGGACAAGCAATCATTTCACCCCCTGGTTACCCTAATGCTACTTTTTAAACTAGCAACTGAGTCTTACTTAAAGAAAGCTCCTTAGATGGCCCTTCCCCAGAGATTGAGCCTATCCAATTCAAAACACTGTGTGATTCCTTTGAAATATAATTACTAAAATGCCACCCATTTATTCCAGTAGAGCCCTACACAGGTAAGTTTTTTAGCTTTTTAATTAAAGATGCATATATGAGGTAACCTAGCAAAAGGTGTTTGCCTAATTAACTCCCCATAGTTCACCATTCTGTCAGTTGCTGGCATGTAGTAAATACTTGGTTTCTTTAAGCCTTATTTCTGTATATGAGTGATGTAGATAGAACAGTTCATACATGGATATCTGAAACTCTGAATTTTGTCCCAATATGATGTTTTAGCTACTGACTATGAGAATCAAAAAAATTACCATTTTTTTCCAAACAAATTAAATTCTGTAATTTTGTAGTCTTCTGCAAGTGACACTTGAAAAATTGTAGGTTTACTTTTTAATTTATGAGTCTGTTTTTAAAAGTCTATTTTCTGTAGGGCATGTTCAGGTTCTCTTGAAACTTCAGTACAAAAAAGGGAGTGAATGATGGTCTTTAACAGGATTGGGAATAATATGTAATAGCCCTATATAAAGTCACTAGTGCAGTTGTTTCCAAGACTGTGTATAATTATCCCAGTTTCAGTGAGGGTAACAGGCAGCTGTGAAAATGATCAATTCTTATTGCCTACGCTGTTATTTTCAGTTTGACAGTAAAAGTTAAATTCACTCTTTAAAACTAAATTAATATTTTATGTCAAAGCCTGAGGAACAAAGAAAGGTCTCTGAGTGGGGGGGAAAGATGAAGTTTGTATGTATAATGGAAAGCTGCACTGAAAAAGACATTTTGCTTAATGCTGGTTCCCATGGTTACTTGCAAATAATTATGCAGTTTTAAAAACACAAAACTTTTTTCAGTCTTACTTCCAGGCAGGTAAGTGTCCAGCAGCTAGTTATAATTAGCTATATAAGAAGCAAATTGTCAGCCTTGATCTTCAAAATTCATCTTCGCCTACACATGCTACACCTGTGCACACTGTTTTTCTATTGGTAGGAATTCTATCTGGCTTGAATAATCTTATCAGGTCAATGTCATAGTTTCTTTTTATCTCCACATGTCTTGCAATAGGCTGTGAAAGTCTTTAGAAAAAAATTATTGTTTTCTGAAACAACATTTATTTTGTTTTAAAGAGTTTTACTCTTTTCTCTTAGGGCCTTTTTTTATTGTGCACCTAATTTTATTAAACCAGTCCTACCAGGGAAACCACAATGATGAAAATGCATCTTTCCACAAAGGTTGGTTATAAGAGACCGCTGTTCTTTTGCACTTCATTAATAAAAAACATAAGTTTATCTTATTAATAATAGCAGTAATATGATTATTATATTTGTAATATCATATTACAATGATGTGAAAAATAAACAGAATAGGCTCAACTGTCCAGGTTTTTCTAAATTAACAAACACTCTGCTACTGTTTTGTTTATGTAGCTGCCCTACATTGCCTGCCTTGGAACTGCCCAGTATGTGTCATTGCAGAATTAGGAAAGCACAGCAGATAGCTTAAAACTTACAGTGATCACAATTCTGAACTTCTACCATGAAAAGATTTTGACACTTGTGTATAAAGAATATTCAGATAATTCTTCCTGTTTAGATATGTGTGAAATTTTTTCATGTTTGCAGCATTATTTTTATGATTTGTCAGAAATAAGCATAACAAGATATGTCATTTCATATCATCCCTACTTTTCCTGGTTTGTCTTTCTTGTCATTTTTTCATCAAGGCATTTTGGTAGTTGGGCAATAAATCACAATTTTTGTAATTAATATCTGTGATAACATATTCTATTTAACCTTTTTATGTAATTTTATTTTTAAAATATGGTAAGCAGTTTCTAATTAGATTAGCTGCTCTTTTTCAGCATAACACAGAGATCTGGAACATACTAATTGATTGCATAGCACTTTGATTATTTTATTTTCTGATTCAGAATCTTAGTATCACACTTTCTCATTAGCATGAGTTGTGATCATATTTTTAAGATGATGATAAACCATAAAACAAAGAGGATGAGGAAATACTACTTGGTCACAATACTTGTTCCTCATTTTGCACTCTTAGAGGGAGGCTGGTATCAGAGGGTATCTGGTGAAGGAAACAAGAGAACAATCTGATTGGCTCTGAAGCCTTAGAAACTTATAATCATTCATTTTGGAAGGGATCTTGAGAGGTCTTCCTATCTGACTTCCTGCTCAAAGCAGGATCAGCATTTGAGTTTAGACCAGATTACTTGGCGCTTTCTCCAGGCAAGTCTTGAAAGCCTCCAAGGATGAAGTTTCTGCAACCCTTTTGGGCAACCTGCACCAATGCTTAATTGTCATTTTGTGGAAATGTTTTTCCTCACACTCAGTTAGAACTTTCAGGCTTCAATTTATTGTTATCTCTTTTTCTCCCACAGAACACTTCATGTACAAATAAAAATCATTGTTCTCCATAAATACAGCTTACTTAAGTTAGTATTTTACCACTAAAGATGTTGTGAGCTTGATTTTTCCTGAGCATAAAAAATTAGTTTGCAAAATTCCACAGAGCTGACTCAGAAAAATCTTGTGGTCTAGAAGGCTGAAACAGCCAAACCCAGTTTGGCTATATGAAATTACATGATACACTACAGTGGACAGTAGAACCATACTCCAGAATGCTCTGTGTCTTGATTGACAATTTCATGTCAAACCTAAGGCTGAAATGCAAATGATCTTGCCTTGTAAAAGCTGCTGCATGTTGAAAGCACAGACTTCGTTCAGCTAACCAGTTGCTCCATTGTAAATTCTTACATTCTGTACATAATTTGTTGCTGTTTTTACCTTGGAAACAAGAGTATCTCACTATGATTGGTTTCCCCTAGGTTTTTTCAATGAAACATGTTCCATAGATGGTTCAAAGTGTTATAAATTCATCATATTATAATGTTTCATTATTCATTGTGTATCCAACAAGTATTCTCAATGAAAAGGACCACTGTGTTTTTAACATAGGAAGCAAAACACATTTGCAGTCCTGTGAAAAAAAAAAAAAAAAAAAAAAAGATTAAATTTGGATTCTTGGTTGTGGTTGGCAACCAAATGTAGTCTTTCTCCCATTGAGATATATTTATATATAGATTTATATAAAATTGTGACTGAAGTGGGGGGGAGGAGAAAGAGTCAGAGGGAGAAGTCATTGTACATTTTTATTTTCTGTTATGAAAATATTTATGGAATTATGCATCTGTATCTTTAAATCTGTGGATATTGATACATGTAGGTTCATGCCTGTAAGAATGAACACTTTCTCCCGTTTTTACATTATAGCTCTACATTAATAAGCTATAGTTAGGCAATGGTGACAATGCTGAAAGTAATAGTTTTTTATTTTCAATGGCCACAAATCAAAGTCTAAAATGGAAATAATCTATCATGAAAAAGGCTCCAACAAAGTTTTCATGTAATTTTCATACAATTAGTTCAATCTCATCATAATGTAGTTGTCCTGGTTCTGCCAGGACAGAGCTAATTTTTTGGCAGTAGCTGGGAGGGAGCATGGCTGAGGGAATGTGGTTGGAGGTTATTTTATACAGTCTCACATGATTGCCAGGGACCAGAATAAGGGACTCTGGATTAGGAGGTGAGGGGTATTTCTTTCACTGGGGAGAAAATGTGGTGGGGAAGAGCCAGTCAGTATTTCTTTATTGTCCTGGGATTTCCATGTAAATCCTTTCTTTGTCTTATACCTTTTGTTATTAATACCGTTGCTGTTACTGTTAGGTTTTCTTACCTCATTGCTGTTTCCAGTAAATTGTTCTTATCTCAGCCCATGATCTTCGCCTTTTGTGCTTTCAGTTGGAGGGGGGAGGAGGAGCAAGCAGTGGCAGGTTTTAAGGGGACTGCTAAATTGGAGAATACCATTCCTAAAGCATGACAGTAGTGTAATTGTAAATACACTGTAGATAGCCCCACATCTTGGTAGACTAAAATTACAGGGTTTAAATCAAACATTGGAAAATATGAATTGCTTCAGCATATGCAATTTTAGTTGCATGATCATATCCTAAAGTAACTGAGGCAGAAGGTTCAAGAATATAAGCAAAATGCAGAATGCTCAAGGAAACAGTGGATGCTCATACTTTTGCTTCATCTTCATTGTTTAGTGGGATATTCACTTGTGCTGTTCACATCTTTCTCTATTATTGTTTTTCTCTGGGCTTTCCTGTGACATTTAACATTATTATCTAGTAAGGGTAATGGTATGGTATTAAATACTAAGATACTTGCAGCACTGATGTGAAAAAAAGAGGTTTTAGTTCCATTTTACAAATGGTCCAATAAAGACATAATACACAAGGAACGTCCATTCATTTTGTGTGTCCAATTAGCCCAAGACCTTTAATGTCTTGATTCTTTCAGAATGCTACATTTTTGTAGCACATAATGCATTAAAAGCCTCCCTTGGAGGGACTTAAAGTTGAAAGGAGGCAAGACACACTGTTAGGAGATTTTGTAGTTATTTGTGGAGAGCAGAAAAGTGCTGAGAAACTGAGTTCAAAGCCAGATACTGGTGGGGAAGCGCTTCTCTATGGCATTACTCTTTACTTCTATTTCCACAACTGCTTTTCTCTGGATTTCTTCCACCTATAATGGTTCTTGTCTTCACGCATGGAGTCTTCTCTGAGCTCTTCATGCTAGCTTGCCACATGCTTGTGTACTGTGTCCATCTGTCTGCTCCTTTGTGATTCTGTCCCAAGTCCCTTCCTGCCCTCTGTCTCTTTGCTCTCTTCTCTGGCTCACATTCCTGCCTGGGCTGTTGGGCTGACCTCTAGTTTCCGTCTCTCTCCCTGTCCTGTCTCCTTGTCCAGTGTTCATCCCAGGGCATACAAACCTATACCTCCTGATCAGCCATCCCCTTAGAAGATGGTTCTTATCTTCCTCTGTTCTTTTCTGCATGATTGAAAGCCAGTCAAGTCTTTGTCTTTCATGCTTTTTCATACTATCTGGTTGCCTGTAAGGCTTCATAAGAAAAGGTGCTCTTTTTATTCTGAATTTCTATATGTAGCACTATAGCAATATTCCTACGTTTCCACCCACTCGTATAAATTCTTGTCCCTTATAGTTCTTAACTGGAGAAAGTTGATTGCAGATGGAAATTTGGTGATAGGAAAGTAACTTCTGATACTTAGTCACTACAGCAAATAGATGAATTGAGGATTTTTTTTCGGAAGGCCTGTTGATTAGACAGATTTAGATACTTCACAGAAATCAACACTTTTCTGGTGCCAGGGTGAACCTTCTGTCATGCTGGAAACAGGTGGGGAAGTAAAACTTCTTCTTGGAATATTTGTGAGATTTTTTTTCTGAAAATGTCTTTTTTCCCCTAGTGTTATATTTTTAGTCAATTTGAGGAAGATACATAGTGTGTGAATTTTAGTGGCCAACAGATTTGGGACAGTAAAAAGACTTAGAAAATTGTCAGAGCTACTGACAGCTTATAAGAATAGGCCTGAGGTTTTTGCCTATCACTCAGTGTTTTAAATAGTTTCTTATATATTACTCTATATGACAAAATTCATAAGTGTATTGAAGTTAGACATCTTTTACAGTAGTAAACTTTCAGCAGTAAACTGCTGAATTTACTTCTTAAAATTGGTATATAAATCATACTTATTAAGCTGGAGGACAAAGCAAGAAAAAAATTCAATTACTGGGTCTAATAGAGCATTACGTTGAGATTTAACTGACTGCCATGAAAGGATAAATGAAGTATTTTTTAGACTGTCAATAAGTCACAGTTTACTTCTATTGAGAACTTAAGCTTATTTGAATAAACTCATTTAATATTGTGCCATCTTCCTTTCTCCAGAAATCTAGTTAGTATGTGTTTACGGCAAGCTGTTTTGCTTTTTTGATTGTCAGAACCTTGGAAAATATCAAGGTCAAACATAGAATTGCAAATTAATGCAAAAATGTGTTTAATATACTGATAGATGATCTACTCAAATGTTCCTATTTTTACACTTATAATTTTTTAATTGTAAAAGAGAGGAGTGAATTTAATGAGTTGAATATGATAGCTTAGTGTTATTAGTTGGAGTTGGAACACTTTACTTGGGTGACATGCAGGCTTTCTCACAGAACTCTGCCAATATAATTCAGTCCAGAACTGGAAAAAAAATTACCAACCAAACTAATATGTAACACTTGTAGTCCAGTATTGACTCAACAGATGGTACCATTCACTGAACATCACAGGAATATTTTAGGAAATTATGAGAACAAGTGAATAGTAATTTAATTCTGTTTATAACACTGACTAATGGGTATTTTGATAAAGCTGAAATTAGGAAAAAACTTTTAAGTTTGGATACCAGGTCTAACAGCTTTCTCTAAGAAAAATCTTTTTTTTTTCCACTTTGTTCTCCAAATCTCCTCTTGAAAATTGACCATTCTGTAGAATTGTGTTGTAGAAGACTTTCTCTCTCTTCACCCCCCACCTCCCTCATGTTTGGTTAAGAATGTCTGTTCAATTGAAGTAAAAGTGTTTGGGTCCATATGTGTGAATTTTTTTTATCCTTTGAAAATACAAGTTAAATAAAATATGTAGTTAATTATTTGGTGTCTCAAGGAAATATTATTATGGTCTCTTTATGTATAAAAATTATAAATTATGAATCTATTGCAGTAGGAAGATATTTTCCTTTGTTAATTTTTAAACATAAACCCACAATAGTGGTTAGAAAGTTTTGTGCAGTATGTTATCCTACAGTGGTAATTGTTTCGAAGACTTGGACAGTATAATATCAAAGGAGATGTGTGAGTAAATGTAAACAGAAATGAACTTGGGATTGATTTAGCAAAAATTCTTTTTGTAATGTACTAACTCAAATCCTAGTAATACAAAGGCTTGATGTAGGATAATGGGAAGGGGAAAAACTGCTGATGCATGTATTACAGAACAGTGAGAGGTTAGAAGTTAAGAGACTTGATATCAGAGTTTGAACAAAGCTGACAACATTTTCCGCCTTTCACTGGCGCCTCCTGCTCTCTTTTGTACTTGAATTCCTGAGGGAAAAGAAATTAAATGTTGTGAGCTGTTTGACTTGTCAAAAGAATTGTAACAAATGAAAACCTACAACTCTGATTTAGCAATTTGCTGTGGTGATCTTAGGTTATCATTGATTGTGAGCTCTGAAACTAAGGAAAATCCAAACAGTTTATCAGTGCATTCCTTTCATTTGCACATTATCTTTTCATTTAAACCCTACATCCTGTTTGACACGTGACAGTGAAGCTGGGAACTGTGTGAAAGTGTCCTCATAATGAGGGTCTGAAAGTACAGACTGTCCCCAGCCAGCAGACTGAATGAGGCTGGGCTGTCAGTCAGGATACAATTTTGAGTTAGAGACAGGATAATTTCAATCAAAATGGAGAACAAAATCACCTGGACACAGGTCAGATGTCTTTTCCTTCTTCCACCACAAATAATACATGTTTTCAGTTTCCAAGTACACTTTGTGGTCTCATCCCTCTCCTTCTCTCTCCCTTCTCCATATAGCCTCTCGTGCCATTTCAATAGGGGAAGCTGTGCAAAAGAAAGAATCTTATCCTGCCATAAACTTAAACAATTGTGGAATCACACCTAGTCAATCTATGCATCACTATAGCTGGATGAATTTTACCAAAAGATCTGTCTTCACAAGTACCGTGAGCCTTTGGTCTCTGTCATCAACGAATGTAGGTAGCAAAAATCTAAAGGTAATTCTTTTGGACTACTTCTGATTGTGGTTAAGTTGGATAGCTCTCAGAGGAAAACTTTAGACCCAGATTTCTGTAGTCCTGCTTCTCATGCAGGATTCAGCCTTCCTAGAATGAATAAGAACTCCACTTGAATAAAAATAATGTAATCTGAGTGACTGTTAAATTTTTGTGATTTTGTTATAGTAATAACTACATGATATGATTTTGATTATAAGTAAATATAATTTTTTATTTTAATTTCTCAGGGGTAATTTGAAAGTATTCAGTATGGTAGCTTAATATTGATTATTAGTTATGAGCACACAGGTTTGAAGGGACTGCACGTAGTACAGTGCTGTTTTGTGTCCATGTGTGAAGGAGTGAAGATGAGCAGGAAGGAAGAGTGAGATCAAATTTGAAATTTGATGTAAAATATAGCTGAGTCCTCTTCCACTTGACATGTATTAACCATATCTAGCATAAGTGGGGTGGTTTCCTTCAGCGTGGTTGCATTTGGGAACCACTGTTACTGTGGAGTTACAGGTTGTGAGCAACAGAGTAGGATTCCCAGGAGGTTGGAGCAGAAAGGTTGGGGAGAATCTGTATCATGATGTGTCAGAAAAAAGGCTTATTCTTTCTTCTCTCTCCCTTCACCCTTCAGGAGGATAATAGTTACTGCTAAGGGTAGAAAGGGGAACAGAGAACAGAGGTAAGAAAGGATTGATTTGTAGGACATTTAGCAATAAACTGTGCTTTCTGAACAGGGAGAGCCTTGAGCACTGCATGAACATTGTGGGTCACGGTGGACTGTGTTGTGGAATGGCTTACACCAGATACAGGCTTTTGAATCCTTTGCTTCTTCAGCTGAATGGTTGATCACATCGCATTGCCATTGGTTTTGGTTGTCAGGGACATGAAAAGCCATGTGAGCTGCATGTGAATTCTTGGAGCTAACTAAAATTCAAACCAGAGGCTTCCCATGCCACTCCTGGAGCTGCATGTCAGTGTTCCTGCACAGTTGAAGAAAGGCTTGTGAGTGTGGGGGCTTTCCCAGCTTATGAGAGTGGATGCGAGACTGAAGATGGATAAATATTCTTGAAAGAAATATCTGAACTGAGAGCAGTTTAGGGCTCTCTTTGATTTGCTCAGAAGTCATATAGGAGAGCATATACATCATCACAACCCCACACAGTGACAGAGGCATGATACCTTTTTAGAACTTCAACCATTATTTCTCAGAGGACCACAGAAGCTACTGCAGCTTCTGTGATCTGCTGGTTTAGAAGGAGCTCAGTCTTTGCCAAGAGCAGTATTATTGTGCTCTCCTGATGATTTGCCTTTCCTGGTTGGGCCAAACAATGTTTAGTGGCTCAGGACAAACAGTTTGGAATGGGGAGAGACAGTGCCTCTGGGCTGAAATTGTGGTCAAGCATCAGTTGTCTCCATGCTCCTGCACTGACTCCAGAAGAAAGAAAATGTGAAATAAGGTGTGGAAACCAAACTGTAACTGATGCTGTAGCCTGAGAAAAGAAGTATTTTTGTTGAAAAGAAACCAAAATTATTTGGTTTTGGCTATGGAAGTTGTGGAAGAAACCTGACCCTTCTTGACTTCCACATACATAATTCTCATAATGCATATTCATTTCTACCAATAGTTAGGAAAATGGAGCTACTAAATTCAGTGCTTTGAGATATATCTACTTCTGATTGTCCAGTGTAAGACATTTTAATTCAGCCTGCTGTCCAGATACAGAAACTGTGCTCAGTAGTTACTGGGGGAATAAAAATATATATTGGAAGCACTATTGAAAAAAAATAAGTGCTTACTGAAAGTTAAAGTTGAATGTCAAGCTAACTGCTGGTAACTTTGTTTTCAAATGACATCTTTTTGATGACCTGGGGCTAGTAAATTTCTCTTTTACCCCTTCTTGTTATTTTATCAGTTCAAACCTGAAATATTAAGTTTTTATTAGGAAACCAGTATAGTCATTGCTTTGAAAGGATGATGCTGACAGTGTAGCTGCTTATAAACTATTTGTGTGTTGCTTTGCCTGGAATTTAGACAAGCTAGCCACTGAAGCAGAAAAAGCACAGCCAGTGTTGTCAAATATTATTGGTGCAATGTGCCTTTATATGTGCCTGGCTGAGCAGCATCAAATGGCATTTGATGTGATTCTTTCCCTAGGCCATAACTTGCTGCATACAGCAGACTCTCAGTTAAATAATTTTTATATGTTTATATTTATACACACCCATACATGCATTGCGTTTGTAATCCATCGGGGTGATTTGCATGAATTTGTAAAATATTCCTCCACCTACCCTACTTAATTTTTTCATTTTATATTAATACACCACTGGGAAAAAATCATTCCCAAAATAGTGTTCTTGAGTTAAATAACTCTCAATGCATCTAACTATGTGACTAACAGCAGTCACAAATATGTTTTCTGAAGTAGTAAAAAAGGCCTAAAACTAGTGGTTGAGCAACTTTTAAATTATACAAGTGTGTTTTGGTTTGCTTTTTGATTTGTTATTTTTGGTTTTTATTTGTTATTTCCCCCCCCCCCCCCGTCAATTATTTCTTGCGTAAATACTTTCTGACCTGTAAGTTTTTGGGGTTTTTTATGAAGCAACGAACTCTTTCTCTTAGCTATCATTATGAGGAAAGACAAACGGCATTTGCTGTCTCTGCCCTCAACGCAAATAGAAATCCAGCTCCATTGTGTAACAAAATGTACACAGAAATCATAGGGAAATGCTACAGTGTAGCTAAGCAGCACTATTTTTGAACAAGTAGATGCTTTAACAGCATTTTTTTATTTTACTTTCCTTTCTTGTTAGGATTCTTCTTTTGAATATTCCTTTTGGAATTCAAAACGGTATTTCAGAGGCATAGTAACTTAGATGCCTTAGATGCGCAAGTTTAAAATGAAATAGATGTTTGCTTCTCATATTTTACTTTTTGTACAAGTCTCCTATCCGAGTGAATGATGTAAAGAATAGATGTCGACAATGAGAACAGACATCAGTAAAGGTGTGACAAATTCGCCATGTATTTCTATTGTAGCTGAATTTCAACCAGCCTGGACTAAATAATAGTGGCATCTCTTCTGCATGCTGGTTTTCTTTTTCTGTTCACTTTAGATGGAGACGAAAAACACCTGCCAATCCATATTGAAACGTTTCTGTTTCATTGATTGCTACCTGGAGAGACTATCCCAGTAATGACTGAGTAACAACTTGAGGGTGAAAATGATCTCTCTGTCTAGTCCTGTGTGGGATAACTCCCTACAGAGGAGGATAAAATGGTCAAAGCCTCACAGCTATTTTGCTCTAGACTTGTCTTTTTTAGTAAGATTTTGTTCACCATACCTCCTGTTTGCTGCTAGCAGCAAACACAAGGGGGGGGTTTAGCCCTGGTTTATGAAATTGCGGTTTTATGAAAGCCTCTGAATTATGTTGTTAAGATGGTAAAAAATCCCTCTGCTTTAACTTTTAACTCATATGATAACTTGGACTATTTGTGTTAATTCTTCCCAAAGCAAATGCGAAGGAAAGAAATAATGTAATAAATTTTTTTACAAGCTAGAAATTAGGTTTAGTGAGGACATCTTGTCAGACTATTTAGGATTAATCATCTTGTCACCTGTTAGTTCAACTGAATTACAAATTGGTAATTGTAAGTGCCCCATCAGTATATAATATGTTACTAATATAATGATTTCTATTTTAAAGTAGTTTCAAGAATATCACCGATACTTGAGTAGCATTATTTCAGTGTACCTTATCTTCCCATGAAGAATGAAAAAGGCAAAAGTGCAGGAGAGGAGGGAAGAGTAGAAGAGGGAGAATAGTATATGGCAGAGAAACTATTCATCAACTGTTGTCAACTGCACCAAATAATCCAGCTGGATCAGAAGCCAGAGAAGAAACCTTCAATCTTTTCCAGCAATATTGGAACGTAAGTTCTAGAGTTAAAAATATTTCAGACACGAACTTAGTATTCTCTTGAGAACATTTTATGTCCTGGTAAGTATTGAAATAGAAATAATTATTCTGTAGTTTGAACTTACTGTGGTTCAATATTGTTTAAAGGGAGCACATACAAACCACACTGCTCAAGTTTTACATACAGTGTTTTTCGAAAGAGGCAGTGCATTATCCCTTCCAGAAGATATCGTGATTTCCAGGGCAATCTTTATTCTAAGGATGATGGCTCTTTTCAACTCTTATTTTAACAGAAAATCGTGTTTTTTAAATACATCCTCTTACTAGAAGTTACTTTTCCTTTTCCAGGTGATAGATGTTTTGTTTTCATAATTTAACCTTTTTGACTTCTAAAATTGATTGTTTCACATTAAATTCAAGCTTCAAAATTCTACTTCTTTTCTTTGGGCTTCCAAAATAGTGAACGTGCTTCCATTGGACATACTCTGTTACTGTTTTTGTAAGTGTCCACTTATGCAAGAAAATTGACATAATTTTTATAAACTACCACTGTTTCTATTAGTCTATGAAACTGTACTTTTAAAAAAGTATGGCATTATTTTCTTAGTTTAAAGTTTCTCTCCCTACTCCATTTTCCCCTTTAGCTACTTGCCATCAAACCATTATGGCTGTGTCTCTACCAAGAGATGATTTCATTTTCTTAGTTTCTAATCACTTCAAGGTCAAGCATGCTTACCGACATGTTCAGAAAATATAGTGATGTCTGAGTATCTTACTTCTGAGGGTCTAAAGGAGCTTGATTGTCAGTGCACACTGAATATTGTTCTATGATAAATAGCAATTCTTTTACATGAGCTAAATGGTGCTAACAGTCCTCAGAATGTTGTGGATTTAGGACATTTGTTGTCATCCATGTGGAGAACTACAACTTGTCGCTGGTGGCTTCTTAAAGATTTTGTAATTCTCTTAAGTTCTTTTCTGAGCTAATATGCACTTTCCTTAGATCAATCTGATTTAAGAAAAACAAGACTTTTCATGATCTTAAAACTGATGGCTTTCCACATACCATTTCAGAGTATGTGAGCAGCACACTAAACAAGATATTCTGGAGAACATTTTGAATTGGTCTGCTATATTAGTATTGATTGTTTTTGTCCTTTCGAGATTCCCTGAATAAATGTGGAAATAACTTATGAAGCACAAACCAGCAGCCACTGTCAGTGCAAGTGTACTATTTAGCAGTGGTCTACTTATGTTTAGTAGTTTTTTGATATCCAGACAGCAATAAGATTAAATCAGGGTAAGTATTCAGTCCAGCACAAAGCAGGGTCTTCAGCAAATTCCATTGATTTCAGGCTGTCAGATATGACCATAGTATTGAAAATTGCTTGCTTTAACATTGTAAACATTTTTTATTTAATTTCATGAAAAGAGTTTACCTTAGACAACATGTAATGGGAAGTTTTTTACAACCTCATTCAAATATCGCCTCACATCCAAATCCTCGCATGTGCATTAACCGAAAATCGAAAATTTGCCAAACACCCCAACAGCATTGCAAATGTGCTATTTTGAGACTTAAAAAAACATACAGAGGTAATGATTTTTTTCTTCCTTTTTTTAGGAAAAAAACTTAAGTGTGTGATTTTCAGGTCTGGAAACTCCTTATAGTCTTGCCCTTGTAAGTGCCTGGAAATCTTAAGTAATCATTCTCCAAATACTGCACTTTTTTGGAATATAGATGATGTATTTATTATAGAAAATAATTTCTTGTTTCCGAACAATAGTTGGGAGTGACTTTTTTTTTCCAATTTAATGTCATTCATCAAATTTGCTATGATTCTAGTTCTTAGAGAAATACATAATAAATGTAGAAATACTTTAGAAAGAAATGAAATTCTCTGATTAAATTTCAGACCAAACAAAATGGGGTAAAGATCATTCTTTTTATATCACTATTGAATTAATTTTAGTGTTTGTGAATTTTTAAATGCATAAGTCATATCCATTATGTCAGAATATTGCAAAACTTTTACATCTCTTCATGGATTGTCCAAGTTTATACTTCCCTTTTTATACATTACTCTGAAGTAAAAGGTAAAAAGTACAGTGTAACTACCTGAAATAGACTTATTTAGTATTTGCTGCTATTGAAATACATATATGAGTATGGAAAGAGTGTGGAAATCAGTCAATGAAGGCATGCAATTCTTTTTGTAAAAGAAATAGTTAATATACCTTATTTATTCTTTCTATTGAGGACTTGGGTGCTGGAAAGCCACTGAGTTTCCTACAGTTGCATTGCTTCAGGGTCTATGAACTTGGGCAGGTGGAGGACTTAGAGGACTTCAGAAGCATCTCACATGTTCATTGGGGAACTTTTCATATTCCTTAAGATTTTTTTATCCCTAAAAAGGGTACATCAGAGAACTGAACACTGATTAGTGCTAAAGATCTGAGTGTGCATCTATATAGTTTGTAAATTGTATTAAAATTTGTAAACCTTAAAAAGGAAAAAATCACTCTAGTTAAGAAGATTAGCTGGCTTGTAGGGACTTCACTTGTGTCAAGCTTATTGTTTGACCACAACTCAGAAGTGCTCTGAGGCAAGACAGAATGACTAGTGATGTCCTTTCAAATAATTCTATTTATCTTCTCTAGTGATTAACAGATGATTCTGTCACTCGCATTTTTCAGTTCCTAATCCTCTTCGTGGGTTTTGGGATTTTTTTTGTGTTGGGTGTCTGGAAGCACCAAGGAAATACCTTTGTAACAAGAAATTGTTCTGGAGTAAGTGGATTCCGAATGTTATGTTCTTCTGGAAATACATCTAGTTTGTTACCTGTCTCATAATCAGCACTGCATCCTATAATGGACTAAAAAGGGGAATTGGGATCAACAACAGTAAGAATGGATGACAAGAGAATGGGTTAAAGGCAGTCAGATTTTATAGGGCTAATTCTTTTTAATTTGGAAATCTTTTATACTGTACCTTGTACTCATTGTGTGAGGATTAGACTTAGAAGTTTCTTGGAGAAAAAAATGAGCAGCCTGAAGAGAAAATAGCTCCACAGAATATTGAAATTTCACTGTTTGGACAGTAGGTGGATTTGTAAAGAGACTAAGAGCAAGTTGACTCATAAAATCCTCTATCAATTAATCATTTAAAGATATTTAAATCCTGAAACATGTATAAACATTAAATTGCAGCATCTTATCCAGATCATTAATTTAGCAACTTTGCTTAGGTTAAACCTGGTTTTCATGAACTGATTTAATATTTCAGTACATATATTTATAGGTGTATTGCTCAGGCATCCCATTCAAATTTTAAATAATTTTTGTTTTTCAGACTTAAAAACCAAGTGGTAATGGAACTGTTCATAAGGGTATTATAGAAACACTAGATAGTCACTAATAAAGGACTTGGGGGGTGTATATTAAAGATTAAGACACTCTTTAGTTGAATTGAACTACAGGAAACTGCTTTGATATAAATTACTCAGCATAGATTTTTTTTTTTTATGCTGTTATTTTCTGTGGTATTGCATACCATAAAATACCACTTAAATTAAACTGTAATTATAAGATAGTGATTAAAGGAGTTTGAAACATTTCTGATGGAAGAAAACAATCTAACATTTAATATGAAGCAAATGCAAAGTTGGCAAACAATGTCTAGAAGAATCTCTAGCCATTTTAAACCATGTGATGATATTCACCATTATTACTTTTGTAAATTACATTCCATTTCACAGTAAGAGGTAGGTATCTTTTTGGGAAGTTCAGATGAAATTGTGCTATACCAAAATTACAATTCTGAAGAGAATTGATTTTGTCGGAGCCTGAAAGAACTGCTTCTCTATCTCTGTATTATTCAAGGGCAATAGTTGGACTGCTCGTGAGTTCCTCCTGTTACATTTAAACAAGATACTAGGTATCATGGAAAAGGTACTTTCTAATACATTGCTGTAATCTGCAATACTGTGGCAGTCTTCCCGTAACTGATGTTGAGAGTGGTCTGTGTATATCTTTCACATTGTAAAATCCATTTGGAGCAGGGATCTCTCTCAGTTTGTTCTTGTGCTTTCCTTTTGAAGTGAGCTACAGGTGAGTGTGATACTGAGCTCTCATTAAAATGATGCTCCTTTATTTACTTGGAACCTGCAGTACAAAAAGGTAGAAGTCACACGCATCAAGCTATATTTTGAAGTTTGTGCTTTGATGTGTTGATAACTAAATAACAGATCACCTAGTGGGAGACTTTGATTGTCTGTCAAGGCCAATCAGGAGTCACTGGCAGAGAAAACACTTATTCCAGCAGAGTATTCCTAGTGTAGATATGGTCAAGTAATCAGAAAGACCCTCTGAGATGAAAACAGCCTCCAAGCAGGGTACTGTACTTGTTAACAGCATGAAGAGTGTGCTTTTGCTATGACTCATCTACCATTCTGGCACTGCCTTACTCAGAGGATAAAGGTGGACTTCATCTTATTCTTGATCTTAACTCAGTTGATGGCAGGGCAAAAAATGCATTTTTATATCATGTTTGCCAATAAGGTAATGGTGATATTTTCAGGTATGATCAGAAGAAGGAAGTAAGCATCTCATCTTCATTGTAAGCAAATCAAAAAGTCATGGACAAAGTGAACGTAGAAGGAAGTCACTAATGGCAGTTTTCTTCAATCAGTGTTGAAAACCAAGGCCATCTTTGAGTGGAGATCATTTGCATTTTGGAGCTCCAACCAAGGCTTTAAGTTGGAAGCCTCACATTTCATACATTTATTGCTCCAAGGTCACAGGAATACAGAATTCTTTTCTTTGTTACCTATGAATAGGTGAGTTTTTTCCTGAAGGAAAAGTATTTGTCTGTACTCTTCATTCCTTATTGAAATTTAAAGTAACAGTGAATTAGGTTTCTTCTGATAATGCTGCGCTTTCTTTTTGTTCTGAGCCTGTTGTAAAAGCAACATTCTGCTTTCAGGATAAATTCAGTAGTTGAGTTGAATTTTAGCTCAGCTACTGCCTAATGGAGTTTGCTTACTATTGTAGTAGGAAGCAAAGATAGATCAAGAATCAACATTTTCAAACATTCTAGAAACTTGAAACAAGAAATGCTGCCGTTCTGAAATAATCTTGTGGTGAAGTACACATGTTCCAGACACGTGCTGTATTAAGCCTTTCCAGGAGGGTGTAGGGAGACAGTGAACGGATTTCTCCATGATGGTTCCCAGATAGCAGGTAGTACCATGAAAGGGAGGATAAATTCAGTTCTGCCACATTGCTGCAACACTTTGTAAAGTCATGGACAGAAAACTGGACATCATATGGATCAGACCTGGCTTGCTGGTGATGCCAAGGAACTACTGAGAGACAATCTTTCAGTCTTTAAACAGCGAGGTACTTATTTAAGGCAACGTTGGGGAGCTCCCAGCTCGCGCTGGACAAAAGAACTCTGAAACAATTAGTGAACAGCTGGACTATTTATACAATTTTTGTGAGAGGTTACATCATCATCTCATGTATATTTATATTAATACATCATCTAGTTATAATATTCATAGCAGACAGAGTTAAGGTGGAGTCAGGGGCGTGGTTATCATTTTGGGGAGAATTTCAGGGGTACATCCTGTTACTTCAGCCTCAGGTGGTCATTGGTCTGCTATTCTGCCTCAGGTGAACTTTTGAACTTTCCTTACTTTGGCTGACTCCAACATATATTTGGCAGGACTTTCTATTACTTGGCAGGAGTTTGGACTCTGGCGCTTCTCTTTCCCCTTATCTTCCTCTTTTCCTTCCATATGTCTATTTATGAGTGTGTTTTTGTATTTTTGGTGCTTTCTATTTTTCTGTGTACTTACTTTATGTTCTCTTTATGTCAGTTTCAGCATTCTTTGGTGAATTATGATCTCTGTTAGTCCTTGAGTTTTAGTTCTTTATTTCTCTACTCAGAGCATGCATTCCGAGTTAACTCTTCCTCTGTTTCACTGGCACTTTTGGCAACTGGGACTACAGTGCCAGTGTGGATTTGTAATGTCATGATCTAGACACTTAATTAACAGGTAACAGAATTTGGTTGCTTTGTTGCCAGTCTGTCTTCAGGATCTTTGTTATTTTATTGTTACTTTAGGATACAGGTAATCAATCAAACCTTAGTTACAGTTTTTTTCTACAGGACTATTGCCTCGTAGGAAAGTTAGTAAGATTACTGAAATCTCCCTTTTTGTATTAAAAGAGAAGCAAGTACAAGAAAGCCACAGGCTGCCATTGCCTTTAGCAATTATTTGTTTTAACTGTCCAGGCGAAAAATTGCCTGGAGACTTTATAGTCACTTTTGCAGATTATGGCAGCTTAAAGGTGAAGGTGTGAAGTGGAATGTCTTAGACTTTATCACTGTTCCAATGCCTGTTTGCTGCTAAAGGCAGTTTCTTTCCTTGGTGAGAAGATAGATGAAGTGGAAAAATCCATAAAGCATTCTCTATGACTGCGTGACTTCTCATCAAAGGATTGTGGTGGTAGCAAAGCATTTTTGAGTGCACAAACTCTACAGTACACATACTGTTAGAATGTGAGAGAGGAAGAATATGTTTATGCAGTGGATTCCAGAAACTTTTTTTCCAGGTTAGCCGTTTTTCTCTGGCTATCGTATTACTTTCAGAACTATTTGCATAATGGGGTTTTGTCTGCCTGGATTAATGAAAATTAAATATAAGCACTAACTTTAAATTAGTTTTCTGGAAAAAGTGAAATCTGGTTTGTTCAGAGAGTAAATTTGCTTATAAAGAAGGGAAATAGAGTTGGGAAAAATGTAAATAGGGAGGCAAAAAACTTGGACTACAAGAAACATATCCAATGTGAAAAGTGCATGCTTTGCATTTAGGTCAGCCTGCTTTAACTTAAACCTTGTGTCAAAATTCAACCAGCTTTCACTCACTGTAATAAAATTTTGAAGTTGACTGTTCTGAACTAGACAAACATTTTTGGTTACATGGATTGAAAAACATTTGTGAAAAACTGCACACAGACATTTAGAATAACAGACTGTCTCTTATTCCTATTCTGTTATGTCATTTAATACATAACCACAACTGATGACAACTGAAATTATCTCTTATCTCTAGAACAGTTTCACTATTAACAGTATTAATAAAAGCTTCTGCTGATTGTCATAGCAATATACTTCATCTTTGCACTCTAGATTCAGTTCTTGATGTGAAAATACATCATTTTTTTCTCTGCTATCTATCAGTGTGTATGTCAATCAAGCAGGTGGTGAACATCAACTCATCATCAACTCATTTCATGTAGGCTTCTAAACAGATGGTTTCTCTTGGTCCCCAGAAACATAATATGGATGTGAACTGCTGATATGAGTGTGAAAGGATCTGTTTATATTCTCCAATCTTCTCAGTCTAGCTTCTTCGAAAATAATAATTTATTTACTGTAAGGCTTTGTAAGAATAGGATTTGGCTTATTTGTCGTCATCCATGACAAAATTCTGTGTTATTTTAGCCACCGATAGTTCATAATGTGGGGTATAGTTTTCCTGTTTATGTATATTTCTGTATGTCCATAGTCCTAACTCTTTTCTATCCAAGCCTACTTTGGCTTTGGCTTGTCTTGGTGCTGCTTCAGTAACATAAGCTGTCGTGCTATGTCCAGCACTGACTTGCTTTTAAAGACTTGCTTCTACATTACAAGAAGTGGATATGCTTTGGAAGTTGACAAGTGTCAGAAGATTATAGTGAAATAAATTGTCTCGTTCCTTAGTGTATTCAGAGCATATTTCTACTTTTCATCTTCAGCAAAGATGAGGGAAAAAAAGCATAAAGCATTGATTCCCTTTAGTCACCCCCAGAAAACATGTTTCTTATGGTAATCACCTCCTTTCCTCCAGAATCTGGCTATACTCTTCTCATTTTTTCTTCTTTCCTTTCTCAGAAGAATCTACAATTAAAGGGCTTCAGATATTCAGTTGTTACTTTTGACATACACAGGTAACTTTGACCTCAGAGGCTAGACCTAGCTATTCAGCTTTTGCTGTTAGTATCCTGAGGTTCGCATTAGTGAAGCCCAATTTTTGTCTCAGGATGGAAGGAAGCAGGAGCTGCTGCTTCCTTAGTTAACTTGGAATTTAAATGATGACATGTTAAGTTGCTCATGCCTTCTGGATGTCACTTGTCAGGATGATAAATGAAAGAATATACTGCTGCCTCTCAAATATGAGTACCCGAGATACCCTTCAAACCAAACGTTACTACTTGTCTTTGGTTTAAATTTCTCTGTGTTTCATTGTTAAGCACATTTGATTCTTCAGGATACTACAAGAAGCAGCACAAAGGTACTGCTTGTGTCAATAATTGTACAGTACTGACAATTGTAGTTGAGGATGTCTTTAAGCTGTCTATCTTTTTAAGAAATGTGTTCGCTTTGGTAATCTAGTTCATTCCTATAAAAGACATGAACTAGACTTTCCATTAATGAGTTTTCTGGGCTGTGCAGAATAGCTATTAAGATGAAAAAACTGTGACGTAGTAAGGCTACATTAGATTTGTTACTATTCACAAGTGAACTCCCTTGCATGCTCCTTGCTGGAGCAAGATGAAGAAAACAGAGCATGAGGCACACAGCAATTTTTCATTGTTATTACAGGTGACGTATCTAAACTGGCAGTATGCAGGCATAGGAAGGGCATATAAATTAGACAAAAAGAATTTCTTCAGACTTTTTCAAAAGCATCAACAGAAGAAAAAAGAGGAATGAACTTCAGTGGGATTGTGAATGAACATCTTCATCATCTTTATCTAGCTATATTTCAACACCAAAAGAAAAAAAATGTAGTGGAGACAAAAGTGGGTTTGCACCTTTGTTCTGCAGTAAGTCCGGAAGCAAATGTGACATTCAAGGAAAATCTGTACAAACTTGCTGTAGCTCCTAATATCATGTGCATATTACAGTCATTTCTCATTTTGAAAAGAATGAGATTACTAACAACCAATTCGAGGAAAACATCTTTCCTAGTGGGCTGGATCTTTCAGTTCTAGGGGTATTCTAAAAAACTTTAAATTTCCTGCCACCTTAATTTTCAGTAATATTAGGTTAGAAATTCGTTGGATAATAAGAACTACTTTTTGTCATTGCATGGTAGATTCACTTGGCACCTTTAGGGGTGTTTGACTGCTGCAGTAGAGGACTCTTAGTAAGTGGTTAATTTACATACCATCAGTGCTGTTTTCCACTTTATTTGAACTACCTAATTATAACTGAAATGAGGCTTCTGTAGCACAAACACCTTTTGATACAAATGTGTCAGAGCACAAATAGGTTTGTGCAAACTAATCAATGGCTTAGTCATTCATTTTCATCATTGTAATGAAGGATTTTTCCTCACCTTGTTGTTAACTTGTATTAGGTGAGGCACACAATCTTCATGTACTGAGCTGGTACAGTAGTCACATTTTCAAAGACTCTTCTGTTCTGATTGACTCTTCTGCATCCTGCAAGAGGTTATAAAGGAATCTATCATATACAGTTATATTTTTTACCCTATTCTTAGTATATATGTAGGCAATCTCCTTCACCTCACTAGTTAGCCCACTGCTAGTTTCTGAAAAGGTTTTACTTTTCAATGTATCAGACCTATACAAGAAAGAAATTGTTCTGAGAAAGCAGGAAGGTGTCTCCATTGTGAGTGTGAAACAGGAGATATTTTATCACAGGTTGAAGCCACTTTCTTCCTTCCTGTGGTATTGTCCTTTCCTCCTTTTCTCAAATGCAAGTATTTTTCCAAACAAAAGGGGAAATATTTTTGTTTGTTTACCTATTGTGGTAGTACTTAAAAATGATAGTTTGGATTGTAACCTGTGTGCCAGGTCCACAAGTGCACCGTGAGGCAGTGACAGTGATGGCTAGCAGACTGTAGCTGCCCTGGGACACTGTGGGGGGCAGGCTACATGAGGCACACAGGCATTGTTTTGCGGCTCTCGACCTTCTTCAGTGTCTACCACCCACACATGACACACCTTACATTGTCATAGTGAACTGTGTGGGTGAGGCCATTCCACTCTTAATTGGAATATTTTGTTTTATTAACTAATATTAATAAGAGAATGATATCCCAAAGTACTGAATCACAGAATGGGTAAGGTTAGAAGGAACTACAGTGGGTCATCCAACCTCCCTGCTCAGGCAGGGTCATCCCAGAGCACATGGCACAGGATTGTGCCCAGATGATTTTTAAATATCTCCAATGAGGGAGACTCCACAACCTCTCTGGGCAATCTGTTCCAGTGTGCAGTCACCTGCACAGTAAAGTTCTTCCTCATATTCAGGTGGAACTTCCTGTGCATCAGTTTCTGCCTGTTGCCTCTTGCTCCATTGCTTGGCACCCCTGAGAAGAGCCTGGATCCATCCTCTTGACACCCTCCTTTCAGATACTTATAGACATTGATGAGGTCCCCTCTCAGTTTTCTCTTCTAGAGGCTTAACAGGCCCAGTTCTCCAAGCCTTTCCTTACAAGAGAGATGCTTCAGTCCCTTAATTATCTTTGTTACACTTTACTGGGCCTGTTTCAGAAGCTCCATGTCTCTGAGGAACCCTGAACTGGACAGAGTGCTCCAGATTTGTCCTCACTAGGGCTGAGCAGAGGGGTAGGATCATCTTCCTTGACCTGCTGGAAATGCTTTTTCTAATGCAACCCAGGATACCATTGGCCTTCTTGGCCACAAGGACACACTGCTGGCTCAGGGACAGTTTGTTGTCCACCAGGACCCCCAGGTCCTTCTCTGCAGAGCTGCTTTCCATCAGGTCAGGCCCCAGCCTGTACTGGTGCTTGGGGTTGTTCCTTCCCAGGTGCAGGACCCTGCACTTTCCTTTGTTGATTTTCAGAAGGTTCTTCTCTGCCCATCTCTCCCAACTTGTCGAGGTCCTTCTGAAGGGCTGCACAGCACTCTGGGGTATTGACCACTCTTCCCAGCTTTGTGTCATCGGTGAACTTGCTGAGGAGACTTCTGCCCCTTCATCTAAGTCATTGGTGAATAAGTTAAACGATACTGAGCCCACTATTGAATCTTGGGGGCACCACTAGTGACAGGCCTCCAACTAGACTGATTGCAACCCTCTGGGATATGATGTTCAACCAGTTCTCAATGCACCTCACTGTCCACTCATATAGTCCAACTTTCTAAAGTGGTTGTGAGAGACAGAGAACCTTGCTGAAGTCAACGTAAACAGTACCCACTGCTGTCCCTTCATCCATCCAGGTAGTTGATTCATCAAAGAAGATGATCAGGTTGGTGAAGCATGATTTACCTTTAGTGAATTCATACTGACTAATCCTGATCACCTTCTTTTCATAGAATGAGGTGCACCATCACTTTTCCAGGGATTGAGGTGAGGCTGGCTGCCCAGTAGTTCCCTGGGTCTTCTGTCTTGTCCTTTTGGATGACTGAAGTGACATTTGCTTTCTTCTAGTCCTCAGGCTAATTGCCACAATCTTTCAAAGATGATTGTGAGCAACCTAGCTATGGTGTCCACCAGCTCTCTCAATAATCATGGATACATCCCATCAAGGCCCATGGACTTGTGAATGTCCAGTTTGCCTAGATGTTCTCTAACCCAGTCCTCCTTGACCAAGAGAAAGGATTCTTTCCAACATTCCTTTACCTTGGTGTACTGGATCAAAGACTCCTGAGGGCTGGTCTTGTCAGTGAAGACCGATGCAAAGAATGTAAAGCAATAATGCTGAAAGAAACTCTACCTGAACAACAAGAATTACAAATAATGACACATATAATGCACAAACAGACATCTCTAAGTCAGAGTGTGCTACAGTTGGGTGCTATCTATGGTCCACACCATGGCCATATCAGGGAAGTCATGGACCTAATCTCATGAATGAGTGAGTGAGTCTCCATGTTTTCTCCTGTGAGGCTGTTCCTCCAAACAGTTGTCACACTTGTTGGAAGGCTGTTACTTTTGGGGTCTTCAGATTATATTTTTAACATATCGCATGGTCCCATGCATGTACTGTTTCCTTTCATATACTGTGTTTCTGTCACCAACCTCATGGTCTAAGCACGCCATGGTTTGCTGAATCAAATATCCAATAATTATCACTTTAATCTCCTGCTGCCAGTTTCTTCCTTACGTTAATTCTGAGTAGCGGTCTCCAGGCACATTTTACTTTTTGGTCTCTGCTACCATCAGACTTGAAGCAAAAAAGTTATTTCTTTCCACCAGCTGCACAGCAGGGTAGGCTTAGTTCTGCCTTTTTACAGCTCAGCACGTCTAAGGTGCATGCACTTGCCTCTGAGCAGATCCCTCCCCACACAGCTCTGGATGAGCTTTTCAGGGGCTGCCCATGCCCAAGGTTATAGGGGATTATGCAGATAGGGCATTGAGAGTGAAATAAGGAATATATTTTTTGAACATACAGTATTACTGCCTTTGCCAGTTGAGAATGTGGATGAAATGGTTCAAAAGTGTGTTTGTTGCCACTTCACAGCCTGATGACAGTGGAAGAGGTCTCACCAATTAACTTTACTGGACAAATCCCTCTGTCAATTTTTAGCCTTAAACTTGTATCTTGGAAATTCAAAAGTTAGTACAGCCTCAAAGAAAAATCAGCCAAAGTTTCTGTGAAAAACTTGGAATCAACATGATGGTTAAGTCTTGTTCTGACTTTTTCCATTAATACAATTTGTTGAAAAAAATGTTCCATCAATCCATTTAACTCCATATTTGTATTATCACAGTATACTCCTTGTATTCTCACCTGCTGTTTCATCTGAGCAAATGTAAAACAGCCTGATAAGATTAAATATTATCACACTGCTAAGCAACTACTACTTTCTAAGAAGAATGAAATAAAAAGAATTGTCAATTGCATCAGTTTTGCTGAAGAGCTTTTAAACTTGTACTGAAATAAGCCACTTTTTTTCCTGCCAGATACTTGCAGTATAGTGGCAGGTTGGCTGTTTATATACCAAATATTTTTACCTCTGTTATTTTGAAAAAGAACCATAATTCCTTTCCTGTTGAATTGCACTGCAAGTGCAATTGCACAGTGCAAGCAATAATGCACGATGGAAGCAATTAAAAATAATTGCAAAGGCTTGAAGCTAAAGGCTAACATGTAAAGGTCAAATTCTAAAGTTTTTGTTTCACTTTCCTTAGACAAAATTCCTACATGTTTTGCTGCAGTTTTCACTTTTCAATTCCTGATTTAAAGCACACACAGGACCAGATTAATAGAACAGATAATTATGCTTTGTCTGCCAAATCTGCATCTTTGACTGCATGTGGTTGTCAATTCCCCAAATATGTGTTATGTGTAAAATAGCCAAGTGTGAGCATCCCGTGTTGATGTATGACTTTGTATTATGTGTTCTCTATTTACCTTGCCTGGATGTACTGTCAGCTCACTTCAAAAATTCTTACCCAATATGAATGAGTTCTTTTACAAGTACTATTACTTACTGCTGTATATTTCTGAGAGATCTGAAACTTACATTGTCAGTGCAATATGTTACAAGAATATTCTGCCCCTTCTCCAACAGCATCACTTTCTAGAACATTCACGCACCTGTACGATGCTTTTGCAATGTGTTTTCAGCCTTTGCGTTTCCATAGGTTAGCTTCTCTTGCACCACACAACACTTCTGAAATAGGGAAGAGATCAGACAGCAGTGCTGGCTTGACATATTTTAATATGTGAAGTGTGAAGGTGAAAACTGTAGTCAGCAGTGCCAGTGAAATGGATTAATACTGTTGCTGAAACTGGAAAAAAAATTACTAGGGCAGGGTAAACTGATCATCTGCAGTATACTTTTTTTAGTTATTGAACTCTCTCCTCTTAATTTAGTGATTTGAGAACTAAGGACTGGGATTCGCTTTGTCCAGTTGTGGATACCTATTAGTTGGATGTGTAAGTTTACCGTACAGACCTGAGCTGTTTTTGCAGCCAGTGGATAGGCAATTAATCTTATTTTAATTCAACCTCTATTATAGGGTAGGATGACTCATCTTCTAAGGGAGCTGTTTCTTGCTGTTGACTATGAAGGAACATAGTGTCTGTCAATTAAATTAGGGCAGATGAGCCTACAATGCAGCTTGCTGTGTACATCTCTTGGAAATATAAGTCATATCTGAAACTCAAAATGCTTAAGGAAAATGCACAAATAGTTCACAGAAGTGGAAACAGGAAATAATTTGGTGGAGTTGTATGTGCATTGGTAATGAATTGAAACTGTTTATATTTGTATTTATAGTTAAAGATTTATATATTTTTTTAAGATTTTATTTTTATAGTTATCTGGTTTTCCCCAGTAAACAGTGTATAGGGTTTTTATCAGGACGAAAAGAAGATATTTGTCTTCACTTAAGCAGATGGTTCAATGAATGGGTCAGACACACTTTTGCCCCATGGTCGTATGTTGTTTTGAAAAAAGAATATGTGAAACTATCTGAAAAGTATAAATCCTGGCATATGACTCCCTCAGCTGGTGTAAACATTAATTCCTTGGGTTTTTTTGCCAAACCAAGTGAAGTTGTTACTTTAAGAAAATAGATCTTATAAGGAAACGTTCTTAAAAATTTCGTTAGGTGTTTGATGAAGATTAGTACTTGGATCACAGTAATCTATTTCCTAAAAACTGGTGCGTAAGAATTTCTTTAAATCATATCATTTAGTGTGTTTTGTAGTGGAAATTTCAAATAAAGACAATTAAAAGTAACTTTAAAACATAACTATATGGATTTTGGTATCAACAAGAAGTCCAGCTCTGTGGTATGTGCAAGATGACCTTACTCTTGTTTTTCATGGGAAGTGATTGTACTGGTTACTGCAAAGCTGTGAGCCGGAGGGGATGGCTTTATATCTATATTAGATCAATATAATAATTAGAGAAAAAACCTTCTACAATCTGGCATTTCTTAAATTAACCTTTCAAAGTATTTTGTGGGCAGCCAGGGTTCACAAATCATTTGGTTTCTCAACCTTTTCTTCTCTGTGGAATTTTGATAAGGGAAGTTCATTAAATAATTTTTAAAAATTAGGAATTGTGTATGATGTATGATAGTAGGAATAAAGACAAAGCCAGTGTTGCTAGTACTCTGTGAAATCAATCAATTTGATTTTTTTTCTCTTGCCTTCTCAGAGTCATTTTACAGTGTCTTTAATTTTACTTGCTCTTCTCCCTTTGTTTAGTTATCACTGGATTTTTTTCTGGACATCTTTCTCCTGCCTCTTTTCTGCCTTCTGTTTTAAATTTCCTAAACAGATTATTAATCAAGGTGAACTTTTGAACTTAGTGTTCTTCAGCTGATTAGAAAATGGGCATAATAGAGAATCTCATTTTTAACAATGATTTCATGAGAGTAATTGAATAGCGTCTTTCATGTGGAGATCCCAAAGGCATTTGTAAATGTGAGTCAGTATTATTATTGTTCAACAAATAATAGAAAAAGTGGAACAGATACATTTAACTATGGGTTTTGAAAAATACCTTTGAAGTAGGGTTCTGAGCCCTTTAGACACTCAAATTCTAAGTTGAACTTTACCAACATAACTACCTTGAAGCTCCCTCTGAACCTGCTGAGAGCTGTGTGAACTCAGTATGCCTAAGAAACAGTAAAAAAGGATAAGTAGAGAACAATCATACATTTATGGAATGAACAGATTAACTTAATACACCGGAAGTCTTTATCTCCCTCATGTATACCAGCTAATTTTTCTGGTACCCTCAGATGCTTAACTATGACATTGGAATATTTCAGACACTTACCTTTTAGTCTTCACCAAAGTAGTTTTTCTCAAGTCCCAGAGAAGTTAGGCACACAGGAGCTGCATCTCTACTTTTCTTTAAAGGCATGAAGTACAAAGCATCTTGTAGAGTTTGATGGATGAAAGAAAGAATATGGCTTATAACTGAGCCTTAAACATTTCTCTTTTCTCTAGAAAGAGATTTGGATGATTTAATTAGGAAATTAAATAATGCTGTTTTCTCTATTGCAGCTGTGATGAGGCAATGGATTTTGGGTCCTGTAAAAACTGGAAACGATGTTTGTGCCTATTCAGTTCAGCTTCTGTTGGGATCATTCAGAAGTTATTACATTTTAAGTTGGGCCAGAAACAATTTTTGTATTATTTGTTCTGTATTGCCACATAAAGTACAGTATGATTTTACTGTGCAAAGTATTTATAGCAATAATAATTATGTCTCTCACTTTATGTTCAGAGCACTCAGCCATTTTGCAATGCACCAGTTCCTATAAATCTACCACTTATCACATTGTAACTTGCAAAATACATTTATGTTCTTCCTTGGGTACATGTGTGTGTATATAAATAACTAGGGCCTACTCATCCAAAACCTTTGCAGAAGGCTTTATCTTCTATGTAAGACAGGAAATTTTGAAGTGATGGATAAGCAAGTCTTTTTTGTGTGAAAAGTTATTTAAATATTTTTGATTATTAAAGAACTCTTGGCACTTGAGAAGAGAGAGAATTTACAAAGATAATAGACATGCTAAAATATCCAGTAATGAACTCTTTTCATCTAAGTCCTGTTTTTGTTTTATACACTTATTCATCATTTTTAGGTGGTTGTCCAATGTGAAAAACCTTTCAATAACTGTTGTTGCTTCCTGTGTCTCTAGCTAACATCTAATAGCAAGCAATTACTTTTCTTTCCAGATCATGAGAGGAAACACACCCCTCTTTTGAGCGGTGTTTGGCTTTGAAGGTATTAATGATTAGAGAATACTTTTTAAAACGTGAAATGCTAAACAGGGAGTCTGACCTATGTTTAGTCCTTTGTCATGAGGCTGTCACAGGAAGCATCTTCTTCTAAAGAATAGCATTGCAGATACTATTAAATTTTCTCTGTAAATTCATCAACGTATTGCATATTATGGCCTTGAATTCATCAGGACATTTGACAGTGATGTCAGCAGGATCAATATTTCTCAAACAGTATATATTTTGAGTAAAGTATGTAGATAGACTTCTTTCGTGTGACATGTGCAGCAAAATTTAAGAAAGAGATTTGATTTTCCCTGTCCATTTCTTGTCCTCCTTTACTTACTGTTTTATTTTTATGTGCTTAGTTATGCTTCCAATACCTAGCAATGAAATTTAGCTCAAATACTACAAAGGATATGTTTTAAGATTTAATCTACATACAAAAATAATCCTATCAAGGAGTCAAGTGTGACTTGAAAATATATAATCTGCTGATCTAGCAGAGAATGAAAACTAATGTCAATTGATTAAAAAGCAGATTCAGGGTGCATGTATTATATGTTGAATATTGATGAATTTCTTGTTGCAAACTGAAGTCTCAGTGTAACCTATACGAAGTTGGGGTAATTATTCAGAGGAAATATGTGCATAAATGTTGCTGTTAGTGAAAACTAAAAATAGTGGAAGATGAAAATATACTTTTAATTTTTCAGGACAATAGAAAACGACATTGTATATATCAACACTTTCAATTTAATTGAAGAGCTAGATCTCACATCCATGTTTCTACTGCAGCACGATCTTCACTGCCTTCCCAACATGTATTCACTTGGAGCTGTGTGTTCACACAAGTTATTTACTGACATACACACTCCTGCCTGCCTCTTTAGGTTGTGTCTTACCCTCGTATTTCTCTTCTCCAGCAGTTCTTACCATAATCTTACTGTAGTCAATGTGGGCAAGCTCTCTCCTAGTTTTTTACTGCACTACTCACTCACCCATTCTCTTAGTGCATTCCTATGGATACATTAACTAAATGGCTTTTTAGTTTGATAATTCAAGTGTGAATATTCACATAAAAGTATTTGGGTTTAAGAAAATTTGATGGAATCTAATTCAAAGTTTAAGTTCTTTCATTAAAAAAAAATATTTGGGGTTTCTCTACTTGTTTCCTTGAAGGACATAATTTCCTTGAAGACTTTGTAACACACAGTTAATTTTTCATAAATTCCTGGTTTTTCCTACGCAAAAAGAAAAATAAGTTTTGAATATTAGTATAAGACAAATCTAGCTAAAATGTGAAAAGAGAAAACTGTCACCTTTTTGAGTGTTAATCTCCTGGTGTTAACACTTTTTTTTACTTTTTTTTCCTGCATGATATTCTTAGTCAATGTAAAATACTCCCCACATCTGTCCTGGTTTGGTTTCAACTACTGCTAGCTGTGGCATCTTCTGAGAGTGCTTTTATTTGGGAACATCTTTCTGTGGAACATCCCTTCAAAGGAACAGTGTGTCAGTCAAAGCCAAGTGCATGCAGGTGCACCTAGGAAAGGCGTTTACTGATGTGTCTTACCTCATCAGTCACGGTTGACACTCACTCTCGCTGTGACATTAAAAGGTTAGCAGCTTAAAGTTCGAAAAGAACATATCATCAGATGAATAGACTGGGAAATGGAATAGTTCTCTAAATCTTATATTCTTTTTGTTTGTTGCTGGTGATTATATTAGCAAGTTTGCTGTTGTTAGTGGTCTGTTACTACATAATAACTGAGAGGACAAAATTTAAAGGCAGGCAGGCAGTATCATTTTTTGATATTGTCAGAACTGCAAGTAGTAAAGAAATAGTTAATTCAAGCAGTTTAAATATTTTTGTATTCAAATGGAATAGTATCAAGCAAAAGGTTAGAAAATAATGTCAGTGAATATGACTGAGTTGATATATAGAGGTTGTACATGCTCTGTGTTTGATTTTCAGGGAATACTGAGGTCAGGTGCTTGAAAATACCTGTAGCAGAATAGTGCTTTGTTTTTAAAGAAACAGCTTTGCACTTGCATGCGTGGGTCTAATGGTGCAACCAGGATAGGAATCTCTTTTGCTGACACTTTCAGTGAAAATTGAGGGATCTCAGGCTCTATTATAGATATTTGTGAACGCCATAGAATCAGCCTATTACAACTACTTTTTCTGTGGAATGATTGTTTATTTGCCCCCCAGTTTAAAGGAATTATTTACCATTTTTATTAAAAAAATTAAATACATATAGTTGATAACTTTTCCATTCTTACTGTACATCTTGGGCCTGGTATTAGTCGAAAGATCTTCCTGTTAAACATCCCTACCACTTGTGAATGTTACCAATTCCTTACAAAGGTAGTTAATTCCTTTGTAGTTAGTGGTACCGCATCTCTATTATAAAAGCTTTAACCTGACTGTTCATGCATTTTGAATTTACAAGCAGGAAAGATGAATGGATTTTTATGTAAAGAGTTGTATTTTTAAGAAAGTCTCTCCGATGTGTATTGCAAAGAGTTTGTTGAGTTTACAAGTACCTCTGGGACCCCTTTACTTACCATTTCTCAGTGTTAAAGGCCCAGTATAAGATATTTTGAACCTTCTATGAAATTCACTCACTTGTAACTTTGCAATAAATTTACTGCCATTCTACTAGGTAGAATCTCAAAGTATTTGCTCTTTTTGCTTTTGTACATAATTAGGCAGGAGTCTAGCTCTTGGGAAAGAAGAGTGTAATATTTTGCAGACATAAAGAATGAGCACTCTGAACTTCAGAGTTTTTGAGGAAAAGTTTCTTGGTTACTGATTTTTGTCACAATGAGTCTTCTTATTATAGACTTCCTTCTCTCTTAAAAGTATCTTTAATTATGTTTTTTTGTGGCTAACCCCTGCCACTTGCATGTTATCACTTACACATACATGTCCACATACATGTGTAGAGTTTTCTAAGTTTGATCTGCTTTGGCCCCATTTCTAAAGGACACTAAGCTGTGTAGAATTGATGGCTCTGATTGAGTCAATGATGAATCTATAGCAGTTAAATTGGAGCTGAAGCCAGGAGTGTTCATAAATACTTCTGTTCAATATGTGAGGATCAGCAGGTTGCCATACTCATAGTGTATTGTGATTATGAAATTCTTTCTACTCCAACAGTCACTAAGGCTACTAATGCCGGAAATCTTAAGTCAGTACATTGAGGTAACAGATATCTAAATATTTTCAAAGGATTGGCAGAAGAACTCTCTGGATTTTTAATATCGATTTTCATTATAGCCTGGAGCACTGGGGATGATGTTCCAAAAGCTCATAGGAATTAAGGTCATGCTAACATTTTTTTTTTAAATGGCTGAGATAACCTGGGTAATTATAAGCCTGTCAGTCTGACATCAGTCTGAGGCAAAGTAATGGAAATGCAGGTGTGGGACTTGAATAATAAAGGATTGAAGTCTGCTGAGGCAAACAATATGTTTTATAAGCACAGCTGTTAAGATATAACAGGAAAGACAGCTCAAGTTACAGAAGGAGGTATGCTACCCAGGAAAAGCATTTAGGTGCCCTAATGGGTAATAATAATGAATATAACTGAAGTTTTTCATCCAGAACAGCAGCCAACAAAAGTTAATGTAATAGTGGAACGTATAACAGGGCAATATAGAATAAAACTAAGGGGATCATTTTATTTCTCTGCTCTGAGCAGTTAGAGAATACAAAACCTAATCCTACTTCCCACCGTTCAGGAAAGAGGTTGGAAACTTGAAGCCTTGAAGAGCTACAAGACTTCTTAGAAAATGTTCTGAATAGTGATATATTATCTTGATGAGTTTTATTCAATTCACTTTGAAACCAAAATCATTACAGAAAGGCTTGATATTAGTCTATAATTGTATACATGGAGAACAGAAAACTGAAAACGAGCCTTAAAACCTAGCAGACAAAGATGTTAACACATTAGCAATTGGAAGTGGGTGAATTCATATCTTAAATAAAGAACCGTGGTGGCACCTGAACACAGAAATGGTGAATTCTTTGAAACAGTTCATAAATCAAAGTCATAATTTTTGAAGACGGAATCTCTGCTACAAATAGGAATTTTTTCAGGGATTTCCCAAGCTCTTTGTTATACAGCAGGACAGACTGCATGATAACAATCATCCCTTCTGGCCTTCTAATACCTCAGTGTGTCAGCAAAGCAGGTATGGCTTTGAGTTGCACTGACAGTAATGTGTGGCTGTAACTGGGTCTCAGAACACATGGTGTTGAGCTGGAATAGGCTTCTATACATACTCACTGACCCACAGGGTGGTGATACCTTCTAACTGACTCTTGATCACAAGAATAATACTGAAAAATTGTGATGTTTTAGCACTGACAATAAACACAGTATTTTAATTTCAACAATTTACTTTCAGGGCCAAGAATAAGACAAGTAAGAAATTTAAATCTAAGTAACAATGTGAAAAGGTCTGCTTACTCTTGAAGAAGGTTTTACAAATATCAGTACCACCTCACAGAATGCTTGTTCCTTTAAGTTTAGTTTACTATCGGTGAATATCTCTGCAACTTTGCAGGTGACCTCCCATCAAACCTTTCCATGTACTGTGTAGGGAATACTTGGTCATTTTGCAAGACCCATTTGATATTAACTTCTCTGTACAGTTACCAGCTTGCAGCACTATAGTATGATATTTGCAGTCATTACTAATTACATTACTTCTGGTGTTGCTGTTAAAAGTTTTTATGAGTTCTTACAGTGTAAAAATAAAATTAAAAGTGTTATGAAAAGCAAAACTGAACACATTTTATATCTCTCACAGAAATATTTTAGATTCTCAGAATAAGCATATTTTAGTTGAAATGAAATATTTTAATGGTTTTTCCTTTTTAGGCTAATAGTATACTTTTTCTTTACAAATGAGTTTTAAATAGTACCATTGCAAGTATCTGCATAGATCTCAGAAAATACATGCATAAACACAGAAAGATAGAGAACTCACAGCAGCCTTAAGAACAAATTACATTTTATTGCAACCATTTGCTTTAAGCTAGAGACTTCAGCTACAGAGTACATATATCTCCTCTGTTTAAAAAATAATCTTTTACAGAAGTATTTATTTTGTTTAATTTACCCTGTGAGAAAAATAGATATTTACAATGTAATACTTGATTGTGTCTGTGTGTTTATATTGCTGTACCTTCTAAATGAATCAGAATATATTACAAGGTATGTGTTAGTATTTTTTTAGGGATTTTCTTTTCGCCTGTCCCATTTTAAATCTTTGTAAGAATTGTTCAAGTGGTTAAGCGAGCATGATCTCAAAAAGACTGTGGTGAGTGAATGTGCTGAAGTAAGAAAATATTCAAGAATGTTTCAAATTTGTATGTATTTTATTTTTCTACTCACTTTCTTGGCTCTAAAGTAAGAAAGAGTAGTTAAATGACTGTTAGTATTAATGTGTCATACTAATCAGATTAGTGTTGGCCTTGAGGCAATAAAATCCATCAGGTGAGCACACTTTATTATCATTAATAGAATTTTACTTTTTATTATCTGAGTTAACTTTTTTTTGTGTAAAAACATGCCACAGTTAGGACTTTACTCTACTCATGTCACTGATGTAATGACAGCATTCTGGCTCTGGTGGCAGACCGAAGCTATGCTGAAGCAAAGATTAGGTCCAAAGATCAGGGGAACTGTACAAATTCATGCCACCTGGCCATAACACCATCACAAATGTGCAAGCTGGTGTGAAGTTTGCTTGGCTGCTCTGCTGCTACCAACAGGTGGGAGCAATATGAGAATGAGGAATGTGAAGGGAATTTGCACTTGACCACATCTGGTTGGTTTTCAGCTCTCTTAGACTACTCCAGAAGGTGGACCTTATGCTTGGGCAGTTTCTGCATCAGTTATAAAAATTGCTTATGTAGATGTGTGAGAACACTGGTATCTTTATCTACCCTGTGTATTCTGTTTACTGAACAGGAGCTTAATGAGGAAAGAGCACTAAAGTAAAGAAGAACCTGAAAATAACAGTAAACAACAAGATAATGTCTAAGAAGAGATATTTCTGCAAACTCCGAAGTTTTTTATTGTGATTATTATTACTGAATATTCTCTCCTTGATTTCAGGTTCAGAAGACATGTATAGTTGAACATTTCAAGCAGTGATCTCTGACTGGTTAAAAAAAAATAATGCAAATCAATATACAAATATTTGTAGCATGGTAAAAATTTCACCTAACCTAGCCTCTGAGTAGCTAACAGATTCTCTGTGGGCCAAAATAGCATGATGTGAGTGGCAATCAGAATTTGATACTTACTGCCTCAGCATGCAAGACTTCCTCCAGGTTCTTTAGCTCTTATTGGTGCTTCTTTTGTGAAGGAGACAGATAAAGTATAAAGTAACAGTACTTCTGATGTTTTTATCCTGATTCCATTTCCTAGTGTTGCTAGTTGAGAGAGAAAAGGGTAGGGGTTTACTTTTAGCATCACCAGTCAGAACTGCTGGTCTGGCACAGGAACTACAAAAACCCATGATGAATTGTAATAGAACCCCTGGAGCTGTAGAATCTGTTGCATTTTCTTTTCAGGTACTTTAGTTTTTTTCATTGATGCTCACAAAAGCTCTGTCTATGCTATGACAAAGCATTTAAGAGGATATAAATGGATATCTTAGGTGTATAAAACCCTATGGAAGAAAACAATAAGTTTTCATGATCTTGTGGTAACTGTTGATAAAACACTGAAGTCTTTGCCATAGACTATAATTTGAAGCTACTGGAATGGTTGAGCCATCTATTATACAGCAAATATGAAACCAAAACAGTGTTTTGGTTAACAACAAACTTACTTGTATCACCACCCTAACTAAAAAAAAGATCCCTTTTCTGAAGCTCTCTGAATCACAAAGCTATGGAAGGCCAAGTTCAATTGCGTCTATTCTTGTTATGGGGCGAATGTGGTCAAGTGACCTCATCTCCACTCTTCTCTGCTTTTCTATCTGTAGGAGATACTGAATGACTTCCTGACTTCCCACAATGCATGTTTTATCTATAAATACATGGTACAGAGACTGCTTTCTTCACTTGAACTGCAGTATACTAAAGAAAAGAGCCCCCAACTTTTGTGATATCTGTTCTATTCAAATAATTAAGAAGTTCTTTATCATATTGCTTCATTGTATTAATTAATTGTAAAAAGTAATTACTGTAGTAAGTAGCTGCTAATTTTAAGTTTTATTTAAAATGAGAGAATTTGTGGGAAAAGGCTAACTGAAAATAATAAAAGGGAGTGAGTAGTAAAGGCAAAAAAGAGAACAGAAAACATCGAACACTGGAAACTACAATCTGAGTTACATCTTTGATTCACAGTGGTAGATGTTTTGCTTGAGTGATAAGAAAGTATTGTGCCTGTGTCAATTGGTACAAAATTTCAGCTGTGGTGTGAAAGTAGCGGTAAGAATAAACACAGAGTTCTTTCAAATGCAGTGGCAGACAGCAACCTGCGGCATGCTGCTCTCCTGTAAAATGGCCATGTTTGCCTTCTGCATTTCATCACCATGTGATGACAAGTCCCAATGCAGTGTCATGACATCTTAGCTCACTGCATCAAAAGTATACAAAATCCTAAGACATCTTTTACATCACTGTGTAATGTTACCAGAACAAAAAAGAAGCATCTCCCCATCCTTCCCACTGCCAAACGTTTGCCAGTAGATATAGAAGTTATTAATGTTAGCTGATACTTAGTGGTTTTTACCTATTTATTTGTCCCTCATTGTTTCTGTCTTTAGTCTAACAGTTCCCTGCCACCAAAGTCAGGAGAATCTAGTTTCCCTATCTGTGTGCTCACCAATTCTCAAAACTCTAGGACTTCCTGTGAGCCAATATATTTTACTAATCTAGCAAAAAAAAAAACGTAGCAGAAGAGGGTGGATAGTTTAGAGCTGTACTAATAAGTAGAATTATTTCACAGCAGGAGCCCCTGAACACAGAGAAGACTGGAAAGAGTTTGTGAAATAACATAGCCAGGAATTGGGAAAGAATAAGGAGGGATGAAGGCAAAACATTCTCTTTTCTGTATCAGTAAGCCCTTAAATCAGGTCAGTTCCTTACATGCCCCCCTTCCCCAATTTTGATCTTGTATATCCAAAACCATGCCTTTTTCTCTGAAACCACATCTTACCTCCTGAAATATATATCCTCTCAATGCAGTGTTTGCCTCCCCTTCCATTTTCTTAAACCACAGAGCCACAGTTTTCGTACTACGCCTTTAAACAGTAGAGGTTAAGACAGGCACCCCAGAAGATTCAACATATTTCCTTCTAGCAATAATTAGTTTTCTTTTGGCATTCATAACCAGATGTCTTGAAAATAATAAAGTCAGTAAAAAGACACAGCTGTAGTTTTTACTAGAGGAAAATAATTGTTCCTTGTTCTGGTGTCAGCTGTGGGATTGCTAGTTAGAGAGTACATTTTTTAGGTTTGACCACAGGGTAAGTGCTTTGTGTGCAAATGATCTGTGCTGCATCAGTGAAGGAACAGGCTCAGTTTCCAGAAGTTCTCTACTGCATCCTTACAGTGCAGTGTACTTTTCTACCCTTGTCTTTTGTGATTTGCTAGTCCTAGAGCTTATATTTTTTATCCCTGCACACAGGAATGTGTAGCTTCCTGAAGAAAATAATTGGTTGACTTTTTTCTATTATAAAGTACCTTATTTTACTCTTCCTTGTGTTTGTGCGTATTCATACTACTGCAAGAGTGTTCAGTAAGTGTTAATATAAAATACAGGTGAGCTTAAATATGGCACATAGAGACAAGCTTCAGAAGAGAATAAAACCAGCCAAAAGTAGGCTGATGCTTTACCCTAGTATAAATACTGAGGAATTGCAAATTTGCTGCAAGTCTATAATAAAATTAGTAATGTGTAATTTTTATGTCTTTTTTATATTAAAATGGTAAAACTCTAAGTTCTATAAGTTAAACAGAAGTTGTGCATAAGAAATGAGTGGACTGGAATCAGATCTGGACTAATATTGTAGTTAATCCAATATTGTAGTAAAGGTTTGTGCTCTTCAACAGAATTTTTTTACTCATCAGTGAATATAGTTTTGCATATGTATATGTGTTATATTATTATATGGTATATATATTTTACGTTGCCACTATAGTTCATTATATGTTCATTATACAGTCTGTATCATCAGTTTTAGTTTCCTTTTTAGTTGCATTTGGATGTGCACCAGGACCCAGCTTAGCTGGAGGTAGGGAATTAGCATATTGTTTCTTGGGGAATGCCCTTGAATGTGCTTGAGTAGCTGTCTTGTGTGAGACGTGAGCAGCATTGCTTGCAGAAAGGGTGAAAATCTGTTTCAAGCGGTATGAAGTAATCCTGTGTTGCTGTGCTTATTTTAAAACCACAGGAAAGCTCTTCAGACTGTCAGGATGAATAGCAAACAACAGTGATGGGCAGGTTTGTCATCTGGGAAGTCAGTGCTGTGTTACTTCACAAAGCATTTTGGTAAAACTTCAAACAGAGTCCATTTAGGAGGCCAGGTAGATACCAGTAAGGAATGAAAAGCAAACTGTAGGCCTTTCTATTACTTCTGTACAGAGGGTGAGGGCAGGATGTGATGTGCTGAGGGAAGACGTGAAATGTAAATTATCTAAATTTGGCTTTTTTTCCATAGTGGTATTTATTTTTCAGAATTTTATTTCAAATTTAAATATGGATGTAACTGCCAAACTAATTGAATATTAAATCCTAATAAAAATCAACCTTGGTGTGATCAACCAAGAGAGACAGGCAACATGACTTTTTAATATGCCAAGGAACATAGTGTCACTTGCTAAGATGAATGGAACAAAATGTTGCTTTCAGGAACAAAGCTTAGAAATGGAGAAAATTGCAGTCAATCAAATACAGTAACATTACTGAAACTTGGGTGAAAAATCTCATAGAAACCTAGGAACATGACTGTGTAACAGTCTCCCATTATTGATCATTCAGCTCTTGTGCAATCCCATTGTGAGGTTAAAGTTTTATTCTCATCACACTTTTAATCAAGACTATTGTTAGAATTAGAATTCCATTGAAATATCCATACTTGAGGGCTTTTTTTTTCTTCAGTAGTTTTTTCTGTCATTTAAATTTAAGAATGTCTGCATCTGCATACAGTGTAACATATTTTAATATATTTACTTATGGTAGTCACGATAGACATAGAAGGAAGTATAAAATTTTTCTTTGACCTTGGTAATAAAAGATGACATGCTGCAAGGTTGCAAGGAACACTGGTCCATATCAACGTATGCCATTTTACACCTAAGGTAAACACAGCCTAAGACAACAGATGTGGGTACAACAGACACAAAACAAAAAGCCAATCATACAATTTCTTTATAAACTTACTTCTCAATTGATGGGATCTATTATTGTTGAACAAGTCATTTGAAATATGTGTTCCTGTATCTACATATGTATGACATCCTAAACAAGTTTGGCTCCATGAATTTTGTAGTAAGTAATGTTGCCAGGAGCTTTATATTTCCCATGTAAGAAACAGCAGCAGTATGTGCACATATGCTTTTCTGTGTGTTAAATTAATTGGCCATCTTTTGTTACATTTGTTACATATTACACTGTCCTGCATGCCATGTTTTAGTATATTTTCCTGTTTAAAAGTTGGCATCACACCTGGCAGGGAAAGAGCTGAAACTAGATAAAACTTGAAAACAAATAATAATATTTTATTTTATTCCTTTTTTTCTTTTTACTGTATTGCAGTAACTGTTTATTGATTATAAGTTTCCTTTTCTTAATGAAGAAAACATCTCTACTATAATAATCTGCTTGTGATTAGTAGGCTTGGACAGAAATCAAAGCAGTTGTCATTGCTGAAACTGCAGCCACCATTTTGGTCTTTTTGTCTTCTAAGTCAAGAGGGCAAAACATCACGTAGCCTTATCTTTGTCCACAAAAAGGTGAGAACAAGAATTGTAAGAACTGGGAAAATTGATACTAATCTAGATTCAGTAGATTTTAGTAATTCTGAATGACCTATGTCAGTATGGGTCATAATTATCTAAGAGAAAAAAAAATCCCATTTCTAGTAATAGACGTTCTGACAATTGCTGTGGAACAAGTGCTGGTCTCCATGACACCAGAAGAATCCAAAACTGCAATCTTGAATTAATTGTTGTTTCCTTAGGTTTTTTTTCTTAAGGCAAATAGGGACATCTTCTCATGTTGGTCTAGTTAAGTGTTATTGCGTTGATTGCTTATTTTAATTACTCTTTAAAAAGAATGCAGTGTTACAGAAAATAATTCCTGTATAGATGAATTTCTCATTCTCCATCAAACAGTGCATAATATACCGTGATAGATTTTTCTTTTAGCTTTGTAAGTATAAATCTGGATTTGCACTGTTGAAATCGTCATATTTCAGTTTATGTGTTTTAGTGGTATATCTGATAATAGAAAGTGGCATGCATGTTTTTAGATGAAAAATATAAAAGGAAACTCTAGAAACAACATCTAATATTTACACCCTCATAAGCTCACTTGGTTAAATTAAGTAAAGAAACAGTGAAAGGGTTGTTTCCTTTACATATGTACTTTCATTGCTGTTAAGCTGATTTTGCAAGCACTGAGATGCAGTAAAAGTGCTTGTTTATTTCTTTCTGTATTGTATGGAATTCTACGGAAGGTCTTTCTTTTTTTGTCCTACAGAATGTTTCTCGCATTTGAAAGTTTATTTCATTCTAATCATTTTGTTTGCCTGTTCATTGTTGCTGAATCATAGGTTTGAAAAGACTGAGTCCCACCGTTAATGTAGCATCACCATATTCACTACTAAATCATGCTCCCAAGTGCCACATCCAGATTTTTTTCAACACTTCCAGGGATGGTGATTCCACCTCTTCCCTGAGCAACCTGTTCCAATACCAGACCATCCTTTCAGTGAAGAATTTTTTTTCTAATATGCAATCTAAACCTCCCTTGGCACAACTTGAGGAAACTTCCTCTTGTCCTGCCACTTGTTACCTGGGAGAAGAGACTTACCCCTACCTGGCTACAGCTTCCTTTCAGGTAGTTGTAGATAGCGATGAGGTCCCCCCGAGCCTCTTTTTCTCCTAATGTCTTGTGTGCCATACATCTCCTACTTCTATCTCCAAATCAAAGTATCTCAGTTAATTTCCATCAGTTTTGTTCATTCTGTTATGAAACAACAAGAATTCTTGTTTATAGGAAAAGTCTGTATTAAAACAACAATAAATTTTATTTTATCTGATATCTGTTCTTTCCCGTTCACTTCCATATGAATTCTAGTTTACTTTGGTTGTATACTGTTGTTTGTTTATAACTTTGGTTATAAGTTATGTGGCATATCTTTACAGATATGGGTGTATCTTTACAGAAGTTTAGCATGGCATCCAGTGATTTCCACCACCTCACCAAATGGTACACCAGGTTTTGAGCTGTGTCAGTCTGGCCAACTGTAAAACAGATCCATCTGTGAAAGTTTATGGGGAACTTTGGTTTTGTTTACAACATCAGTAGTAAACACTGATTTTTTTAAATGTGTTCTGAGATTTTGTTAGATATATATTTTGTTAGATATATTCTGCGTAAAATAAATATACATACATATATGCACATAGGTACATATGTATGATTTTATTTTATTTTTATATGTTTTATATATAGTTATTTATGTATTTATTCCTTTGCCTTCAAATATGAAAATTCCAGACACAGTTTCATTTAGCCTTCCCAGACATCCTTATGTAGCTGAAATATTGTGAGGTATGAGACTCAGTGATGTGAGTGGCAACAAAAAATTCAGGTACTGTAGCCATGTATCACTAGTCTGCAAGAACTTCTTAGTATTGCTGCATTTATTGCTTTATTTTCTGTCTCATTTAATCATTTAATCGTCTCTCTAGTGATTAGATATAGTTTATTTTTCTCACTTCTTAGACCATTAAATCTGAAACAAATTTATTTTGCATTTTGCATTACACTGTATTGTTTTATATTGAAAGATAAATTCAAAGAAAAGTATAGCAATAAAATTTATCCTTGAAATAATATTTAATCTTTTGATATTGATAAGCTATAATAAATAATATTATTATGAAAGGTTAAATGTTGGAACAGAGAGGAAAATTGAAGAAAAAGAGTAAATATTGAAATAAAATATATTGGTCTTTGGCCTTTTTATAAATGGCTAGATAAATGTGAATTCTGAAATTTCTTTCCTAACTTTGAAAAGGCAACAGATGAAAGGGTTTTAAAATCTCTTTTGAAAGGCCGTTTTTGTCTAAACTGAGTCATAAGAGCTTACATCTAACATTTTTTTGTAAATCGGAGGCAAGGAAATGGAACACATTTAGATAAAAGATGGAGAACGTGTCTGCTGAGGACTGGGACTATATTATGTTAAAGAAGAGCAACAGAATTGTTATTCAAAATATGACATTCTGTGAAATAATGAGAATCAATATGCTAAACTTTATCATCTGAGATTTTTTTCTCATTCATGAAAATTTTTGGGGGAGAAAAAAAATGTGAAGTTCACAAAGTAAGGCAGTCTCACTCAACAAAAGCAATACAAGATATCAACATTCTGTGTGTGCTGTGGGAAGGACAAAAAGAAAAGTTCTTCCTGTGGAAAGATCCATATGAAATTCTTTTTGGTGATTGGGGGGGGGTGGTGGAATTGACATCAATATTAAAGTGCAGTTGGTTTGGATCAGCAGTCTTGATCGATGCATCTGGGTGCAAGAAAACATAAATCACTGCAGGTGTAATTAAGAAGGTAATTACAATGCAGTATAAGTAGTACCAAAAATGAAATTAAAAAATTGCAAAGGAAATAAAATCCCAAGCAACCAAAAGACAAAAAGTTTGTGATAAATGGTTCATTTAGACCTGCAGTGCTGTGTGGGCAAAAGAGAATCGCAATCATAGCCATTTCAAAAATGAAAACATAAGAGAAAAGGAAATTGGACAGAAATGGCATGGAAATTACAGCCTTTGATCCGTTTTTGAAGAACCTTTTATGAGACATCATCGTGAGTGGGCAGCAAATTCTTTCCAATCTCCTCTTAAAGCACTTGTGAAAGCTTGGAGACCATGAGACTGAAATAAATGTTTTAGCATGGATTGTGGGAATGTGTCTCTCTCTGCTGACCTTTTTTAGCTTTTATAAGCAGCACAAAATTGCACTGAATGTTTAGAGTGATAATATAGAATATATAATATAGGCAATTATATAGAACATTGCTTAGCACAGGGATATAGAAAGGAAACTGTTTTCTGTAGTAGCACTAGGCTTTCATTAATGCTCTATAAAAATCAGGAACTGTAAATGGGGACTACATGTTGTTTTTAAAGATTTGTTAGGTAGAAGCACAGATGGGTTTTGCAGCTTGTGATTGTGAGGGCTGACTTATTCTGAACTAAGTCCCTGTCTAAACTTGACACAAGTTATATTCCTGGGGAACGCCGTGTCTTCTTCATCTTAATAATGCATCATTTTAAACCTTTTGTGTTATCCTGCTGTCTTGAGAATTATAATGTCTCAGTGTGAAAATTCAGTGTACATACAGAGAAAAGAGGTAAATTACTAATATGAATAATACACTGTAATTGCCAAAGCATAGTCCAGCTCTGCACTAGCTAAAATTAGATTAAACTCTGAGGCTATAAAACAAAGATGATCATAGACTAGTTCAATCACTATCAAAATATCTGTAATTCTGTTGTAAAACATTAATGTTATGGATGTATTTGGCAGTGCTCCCTATTAAATATCAGTAATTAAAATCAAAATACATTGGGTTAGCTATCCCATTCTGTAAAGCCTGAGTAATTAGCTTTCAGGTAATTGGTCAGATTAGTAACTGTACATAAAATGATTATTGTTGATGAGAAGAAGTATGTTACATCGTGATTAGAAGGATCATGACTGCTGTCACATAAAAGAATAAGTACACTATTTTACATTTCAGTAAACAACAGCTGGATTCTTCCAAGAGTGCTGCTTCAATCAGATTCAAGCTGCCTGAAGCAAAATCCCTATTTATTTTCGTATTTTATTTGACTTGACTGGGTTCTGTTTTCATTAACATTTTCTATCTGAACTTTTGAATTAGAGAACCTTTTCATTCAGCAGAAAAAGTCAAATTTTCTTTGGATTTGTGAAATGTAGGGTCTGCTTTTATTTTTTTTAACTTTCTGTGGCATTATTAAGGTAGAAAATACTCTCCATTTTATCCAAAAAAAGATTATTGGAAAAGTAATGTTTACTTCTTTATAGACTATTTGATTTTCCATTTTGGATTATTTGATTATTAAATGGGAGGTACAGACAGTACTGTATTTTCTGTTGTGGTGCTGCTGTTATCATTATTAATCATTTATATAGTTAACATGTATCTGTTGTTCACATCTTAGGCAAATAAAAAATGTCATCCGTGCCCTGAAGTGTCTGCAATCTAAAATTAGACAAAAGAGCAACAAAAGAGGTAGCAGATGATAGCAGTTGGCTCTAGGAGTGGGAGTTTTGGAAGAATATGTTATTGTTTACCTGCTGTCCTTTTACCACTTTCTGTTTGAAATACTTGCTTTCAACTGACTGCGGATATGCTAGGGTGCACTCTGCCCCATCATCCAGACCATTAATGGAGATGTTAAACATGACTGGGCCCAGGTTTGACCCCAGGGATACAACTGCTGGTTACTAGACTGTGTACCACTGATCATCACTTCTGTCCCTGGCTGTTTGGACAGTGTTTCAGTCCACCTCACTGCCATTTACAGGAGAAATGTTAAAAGCATTATTGAAATCAAAGGTGACAATACCCACTGCTGTCTCCTCATCTACAGAGCCAGGCATTTCATCATGGGAGGTTGTCTGGTTGGTTAAGCAAGATTTCCCCACACTGACTACTCCCAGTCATCTTCTTGTCATCCTTCATATGCCTGAATATAATTTCCAGGATTACATAGTCCATGACCTTCCAAGGGATGGAGGTGAGACTGACAATCCTGTAGTTCCCTGAGTCCTCCCTCCTGCCTTTGTTAAAGTTTGAAGTGACATTTCCTTTCCTCCCGTCTTTGGACATTTCTCCCAGTTGCCGCAGTCCTTCAAAGGTTATCAAGAGTAGCCTAGAAATGGCAGCAGGCAGCTTCCTCAGCACTTGTGGGTTCATACCATCAGAGTCCATGGTCTTACATATGTCCAGTTTGCTTGAGTATTTCTTGGCCTGTTCATCTTCCACTAAGGGTGCATTTTCTTATTTCAGACTTTCCCTTTGGTCTTCAGGGCCTGGGAGACCTAAAAGTCAGTCTTGCTAGTAGAGACTGAAATGAAGAAAGTATTCAGTACTCAGCTTTTTCTATGTCCCATGTCACTAGATTTCCTGCCACATTCAGCAGTAGGTTCACATTTTTTCTAGTCTTCCTTATGTCACCTACATACTTACGGAAGCTCTTCTCGTTGTCTTTAACACCCCTTACCACATTCAATTCCTGGTAGGCTTTCGCCTTCCTAGCTGCATCTCTGCATGCTCAGCTAGTATCTCTGTACTTCTTTCATGATAACCCTCTCTGTTTCAACTTCTGCATGCTTCATTTTTTGTGTTTGAGCTGGAAGCTCCTTTTTCATCCATGCAAGCCTCCTGGCATTTTTGTCTGGTTTCCCACTCATTGGGATGGAGCAGCTGCAGCTCTTGCAGAGAACAGTCCCAGCTCTCACAGGCTCTCCTCATATAACAGATGCTTCAGTCCTTTAATGATCTTTGTGTCTGTTCTCTGGGCACGTTGCAATATGTCCACGTCTCTCCTGAACTGGGGAACACAGAACTGGACACAGCACTCCAGATGCAATCTCACTGGTGCTTTTTTTTCGGATGATCACAGTGAGGGGTTTAAATAGATGCGGTAAGAGGAGATTGTGATTAGCGTGTGACTCATAAGGGTAAGAGAAGTAAAGTTTGCCAGAAAGAAAAAGGAATGAAAAAAATCAGTCTGAAGAGTCAACAGAGGAAAGTCAGTGGGGTAGAAACCACAGCTAATTGGAAGCAGCAAAATAGAGCAGAAGGATGAGATACATATATTGGGAAGGTGAGTGGGAGGGTGAGGATAAGAGGAAGTAGCTAAAGCTTGATAAAGAGTTAATTGAAGGCAATGGGAATCTTTTATGTTTATTTCAGCAAATTCTGGTTAGGGAACAGGTTGTAGAAGTGGCAGGTTGTTAAAAATATGATACACCCTGTCTAGACTTCAGATTTCCTAAAGTTCAGCTGTAATAAGTGCTTCTGGGGCTTTGAACCTACTCTCTTGGATTGGTGGCTGATGATTGCTTTGGTGCCTCAGTGGGATGTGCTTGGAAGAGGGACTGAGTCTAATGATAGCTCTTTCAGAAAGATGTTCAAATTTCCAAAGGTAGTTCTTTTAGTGGAATAATCTTCTGCCTGAAGTAGATTACGCAGGTGCTCCAAAGAGTGAGAATATAACTATGACTCTTCAGAAGACAGAAAAGCTCTACAAAATGACGACAGGACCAAAAGGATATTTAAAATTTCCATGTCCTCATAGGGAAAATAGAAGCCAAACTTTGATTTAATGCTGAAATTATACAGATTCTTATAATAAGCCACTGAACTGTTGAGAAACTTAAATGGTTCTAATAAGAGCAGCATGAGATCTGAGCAGATTTATTGTATAAGAGCAGCATCACATATTTTGTATATATGTGAGCTCTAGATTCTGGTAGGGCTACCTGGGGGATTATTTGTTTGGTTTTATTTTTTAAACATTTCTATACCTCTTTTTTGTTACTTTTTTATTACTGTGATTCAGTGCTAATGTGTAAAACACATGCCAGTGATTTAGTTCTGCTGCTGTAAGGTTCTTCAACCCTAAATCTCCGAAATGTGTTTAGATTCCGTATTGAAATCTCCTTGTTAAGGAGTATTACTGCTATGGCCATCTCCAGGTAGCAAATTAATACCTTAATAAAATATCCAATGCTAGTATGTCTGTGTCTGGTCTTTCTAGAAGTGCTGTGATAAATACCTATTTTGTTTAATTAATAGAATTTGCCAACCTCTGCATAATTTTTGGTTTCCAAATTGTGAAAAGCACATTCAACATAAAAAAAAAAAAATTAAAAAAATTAAAAAAAAAAGAAAAAAGAAAAAATATTTTCAAAATTCAAAGTGTTTAAATGCCACATGCTCTAGTCTACCTAGGAGTTTGTAGAATGTGTCTGAACAACTGACAAGTCAGGTCTCCTGTAAACTAGAGAGGAGAGAAGAATGAATTCCAAAGGCAAGTAAAATACTTAACAGTATTCCCTTGGCTTCCTTTCCTTCAAGTCAAGACTGTTGTTATACTATTTCTACTGAACCATAATTGCAATCCTGTAAGTGCAGACATCTACAGTACCTCCAGTGTAAAATACTTTTTGCCAGAACAGAACTGTATTAGCTGTAGTAGGTATTAACATATCTATCTTCTGATAGCAGGTAATAGGTAAGCGGAAAAGAATTCACAGATGACAGACTGATAACGAAGGCAATACTGTTCAACCAAGGATTTCATACACTTGCATAGGATTATGTGGCAGTAGGGAATGAGGTAGATTTCTTGACCATTTCTCAGTTTCTCCTATCTGGAGCTATATGAAAGCATTACAGCTCTTGAATACAAAATGGGGAATTGCTTTAGTAGTAGCCAAAAACTCATTGTATTTTATTTGTTTTGTTTTGAGGAGGTGATGGAATACTGGGGTGCAATCATTCTTTCCCATTCTTACTAGAGTATTTGTTTATGTTAAGGGTTCTTATTTTCAAACTTCAAGAAGAAAACATGAAAAATAGCTTTTATTACCATTCTGTGATGTTTGTAAGGATGGTGAAGGAATAGTTCATAAAAATATATTTTTCATGTTTTAACTTACAGATTTTTTCATTACCTTAGCAGGTGGTCATTTTCATATAAATGAAACTTGTAAATAGCAACCCACCTTTTGACATGGATTCAATTACAGTGAATGCTTCCAAAAGCCAAATGTGTGGAAAAAGCCTTCCTTTTCATTATCCTTCTAAACAAATAAAATGAATTCTTTAAATCTTTTATGTATACATATACATATATATGCATTCATATATATATATATATATATGCCATAGTCTAAATGCAGTATATAAAATAAAAAAACTTTAAACTGCTTCATATTTTTTCAGGTCCATTTTTCTCCCTCTTAGTTGATACTAAAGCTATACATAAAATAATTTAAACCAAAGTGAAATTTACTTTTTCTGTTTATATGTTTGCAAAATAGCTTCTCACAAACTAATATTGACCTGTGCTTTGCTTTTCCCCTTTCCTCACTTAATATTCTCATAAAACTCATCCACCCTCTTCTTTTTGGGCAGTCGTTACTTCAGTATATGGCACCTCATAAACTTACTATAGTTGGATTCATCTTACCTCATTTTAGATCTATAGAAGTCAGACATCATATAAATACATTAATAAAACAGGTACAATTTTATAAATTTTCCTCTGTAGACGTCTTTTACTCCTAGTCTGCTTTTAGCTCAGACTTAGTATCTGAAGTCAAGTGAGACAAATCCCATTCTTAATGTCCTTAGTGCCCCAAGAGGTCTTCTTAAAATACTAATTTATCTAAGGACTATTGAAACTATGTGAAATCAGGAGGCAACACACAGTGCTAATTACTGATGATGTCATTATCATGTATATGAAATATATTGCAAAAGTTCATAGTATTTTATGGGTTCCATAAAAGTTTAAATAAAATATTTCCAAGCAAAATGAAGTGTGTTTTGGAAAAGCATTGTAAGGTGCCTGAGCAACATTTTAAATAACAATTCTTGAGCACAGCTTAGGGGACAAGAAGTACACCTTATCTTAGAAGTACAGCTTTTAACCTGCATGCCACCACAACCAACAATGAAAATAAATACTGCTTGTGGTGGGATTCTGTAGCTGAAGGGCATTCAAAGAAGTTATTCCCCCCAGAGTAACTTTCAAGTACATTATTTGTGTAGGCATGTGAAAGTCTGTGTCTTAGTGCAGTGCTGTAGCTGCTATCTTCAACACATTAGGTTCTGCTGTAGAGAAACAGATAAAATAACATGAAGAGTTTGGACAAAATTGGTCCATTTAACTGGAGGTCCTTACAACTCATGAAATTTGTCTTTGTGCAGCAACCTGCTGGCAGACAAAGGTGGTAATTTAAATCCTTGACATTTCAGATCCTTTTATTCACAACTGATGCAGTCTTCTTCTGTAAATGTCTGTTCTGTTGTATTTATTATGGCAAAAGATTCTGAAGGAGTATGTATCTGTTGTACTTTAGCTGATGTGATTCCAGAGATGACCAAAATATGTAGTAATTAGATTTCCATTTCCCTGTCAAAAGCATTGTGATTTAAATTACTGTGCTAAAAATTACTGAATTCTATCCTAAGCACGCTTGCAAGGGTATGAATGTTGTCATTCATAAAAAAAGAGTTCATGATGACTTAGTGATTACTTTGAAATACAGTTGGTATATTTTTATAAATTACTGTTAATAAACTCAACTGCTGATGGAAATATTTGTGCATTAATTAGTGCAAGGACCGATAAGCATATTGAATCAGGCACATTATTTTTGCATATAAATTATGATATTATGGAAGAAAGGTTGTTGAGCTGGACATAAAAGTGCTAATAGTGATTCATAAAACAATTTTATAATGAAAAGATAAGGAAGTTTATGATACAAGTGAGTCTCAGAAGAAGGCATCCAGCTTTAAAGAACTAAAGTACTTTGCTTTTACCTCACCCTGTACCATCCTTATCCTATAGCTCCCCTTTTTTTGCAGATACTTTCTTTGTACTATTACAAGCACAAGAGATGGCATCTGAGTACTCCACAATGGCTCTAAATAAAGATTCTGTAGTTCCATGCCAGCTATTTTTGAGGCACAGATTTCTTGTCTTTAGAGGCATGAGTGAGCTTGTTTCAGTGTTTGTCATAGGGAGGGTCAATAGCACTCTATTTTGCAGCTTGTCATTACGAACAGCACATGTATATTTATTGTGCTTTCCGTTTAAATAACCCATATACCTGTTCTTTAACTACAGATATAAGTAATATTTTTGTTGTTCTCCTGTAAAGATTTACTGAAAACAAAACCATAGGCAGTTTTTAATATGACATTAACACCCCTTCACAGAATTCTTAACTAACATCTTTCAAACCTTCGTACAGAAGTGTAAAATAGCACTGACTGCCACTAAAGAAAAGCATAAATTATTTATATAAGGTATTTTATGAGTGGACATGATTATATACAACTAATAGCCAAGGATATATTATTCTGTATTATTTATATGTATATACAGTTTTCACTTCAAACCACATCTAAAGCATTTTACAAGTAGCATGTTACTGTTTACTTTATGGAAATTATGTCTGCATTAGGAATTGCTGATCTGTAGTCTCTATACTTATCACGTGCTATTTAAAGACAACTTTTCTGAATTCTTAAAGCTAAGGATACAGAAGCTGCCCAAGTGAGAGACCTTCTTTGCGGCAATGGTGAACCCAAAGCATCTGTTCGTCCAAATAGAGCTCTGTGTATGCAGCAACTCTGAATATTACATTGTTCTCTTACACCATTGTTCTTTGGAAATTAATTTGAAAGTAAATGATTTTTAAAATACCAGTTTACCAGTTTTAAGATACCAGTTTAAAATATCAGATTACGAGTTTAAGATACCAGTTACCTTTGTGTTTCATAACGAAGTCTTCTTAGTAAACATCATGAAATGATAAACTGATTCACCTCATCTGAATCGTAAAGATCAGCTGAGTTGTAAAACTATAATCTAGAAATTCCACACCTGAGGATTTTTGCCTGATAGAAGACTTATATTTAAAAAAAATTAATTCTCCAGAAAAGCAACATTAAAGATAAGCTATTTGGTATTTCCTGATTGTTTATTACTTTAAAACCATTTTAATAAGCAAAGTAAAATAATTAAAATACATATTTGATTTTAAATTATCTCAATAATGAGCATTAATAAGTTTCAGAAATTGTAACATACTTGTTTTTTGATTTATCATACCTATTTTCATTTCATATTGTTTTCATACTGTTTTTTCAAAAACTGTGAATAATTTAGAGATGTCTCAGATTTAGAAAATGGTGTTTTAAGAATCTATGATTTAAAGTGTGCCTAGAAAAGGCACTATGTAATGCACAAAAATTGTTTTCTTATTTTCATGCTAAAAGATGATGCAGGCAATAGTAGACCATTGACCTCAGTAAAATACAAGGATTTAGAATATATTGTAACAAAACAGTAATTAGAGGATGGAAGTAATGGAAGCCCACATGGAATTGCCAAATATAGAGCAGACCAGACTAAAATGACCATGTTCTTTGATAAGAAACGAAGCTCAGTAAATTTTATTTATATGGTCTTTCTAGCATTTGATGTGGAAGCACATTTAAAAATAGGGTCTTAGTTTTGTTGTAAATGTGTACAGAAGGTGATTAAAAACCTCAGAAAGGGTAAACATGATGATGCTCTGTATTTAAAGTTACTGGTTAGGAAGGAGGTTATTAGTGAGATTCCTCAAGGAACATTGGTCTTCAATCAATATTATACATTTAACAACTGGCCTCTAAAACTCAAAAAACTTAGAAAATTTGCTTCTGATACCTATTGGAGGGTTTTGGCAGCTTGTAGAAGGAATGATATGTCTAGGGATTGAGGAGAAGATAATTAGAAATAAAGTGTATAAGTACAGAAAGAAAGGTAACCAGTGATAAAAAATTTCTACTGTATCTGATTCTCATCCTTTGAAAACAACAAAAAAAGGGGAAAAGAATCAGTTTGTGTGTGAATAGAGATATCATCATGGAAAACTGAGAGATTTCTAGGAGTTACTCGACAAGATATTCAAGAAATGTGTTAAGTTAGAAAGACACAGGTGAAATTCCACTTGGAATGCTATATGAAGTTCTTGCCATTGCTGTTTCAGGGAGATAGAGCCATATTAGAGCAGACAAAGAGAAGGGTTAATAAAATGATTAGGGAAGAGGGAAACTCATTGCATAAGCAAAATCAGTTAATGATGAGATGTCTGTCACAGTTGTCCCAATAGCCAGGATTTGGACAGGGATCCTGGAGGTCAGAACAGGCTGGAAAATTAATTCCAGTAGATCTCAAATGGAAAACATAACTTTCACGGAGTTTTCAAATCCCTGTCCTATGTTTTCTATGTTACTTAGTATTCCATTTAAGAAATTACATGGTGCCAGCTTTGGCAATTTCTTAATCTTAGGTTTGTGACAATTTTTTATAAACCCTACATTAAACTTTGTGTAGGTGTGTGTCATTAAGCAGTATCTTCATGGTTTGACATTTTAGTAGCTTGCAACAAGGAATGGGCATCTTAACAGTGTGATACACCGAGATATTCAGCATCTGCTAAAACATGCTTAAAAGTACTGACCCATCAAGTTCATATGAGTTTTCTATGACAGAACTGAATCCAAAATACAAGACTGGCACTTTCACTGCTGAATGATTTGTTTCCTTATTGCATTTATGCAACTTCATTAGTAAAAGATAGCAGTAGAAAATCCCTGTGAGTTCAATTATATCCTTTCTAAGTATTGTATTGCCTAGTAGTATTATTTCAGTATTTTTTAAGGGACTGGCCAGTACAGCGCTTAGCTAAATGATAAAAGAGAAAAGCTACATTACGACTTGTTGGGAAAATACCCTCTCTACTGAATAATTAGATTTCAGAATAACATTGGGCTACTGCTACATTTGGGGCCGTATTTTGAAGATGTAGTCCAGTAATTTATTTATTTTGATATTTACATTGAAGTGGACCTCCTACATATTATTTGTTGTTCAAGATTGCTCCAGGACTACAGGCTCTGTATGAATCACATTATGAAGCTCTGGAAATGCCAGATATGAGTCAATATTTGTGATGTTTATCTGTACAACTCAAGCCAGGTCTTCCAGAATGACAAGTACTTCTGAGGGAAGATTGAAATTCAGCCAGTATAAAAAGGTTGTATCAGACTGAACCACTGGTCTTGCTGGGGAGATGCAGCTGGATGAGTGACAAAGGAAACCTAGAAAAATAAATAATTTCACCCAGGTAATTGACCTTATTGCCCTGCTTCTCTTTAGGAAAGAGACTACACTTTCTGAAGTGCTTAAGTGTGTTAAGATAGGCCTACAAATTCATATCTAATAGCCTAGTAATGTTAACGTGCATATCATGTGAAATAAGGTATTCAGATAGAGCACTTAGTTTTCGGGAGATGTTGAAGTCATTGAAAATTGCAAATTTTGAAATTACTGCCAATTAAAAAAATTAATTAATTTTTTATAATGACTGCCATTTCATGTTTGAAGAGTTGCTGGAGGATTTTTCCTGTTCTGAAAAGGCTCAGGATACTGGTTTTATCTTGGCCTAATGTATGTGGAAGTTTTATTGTAATCACATTGTTCAGTGAATGAAGTATATATGGTTGATTATCTGCCTTTATGTAGACATGCATTTGTATCTAAAATGGCTTGATATTTTCCTGCTTGTCTTGAAATTTAATTTCCTCCAATTTTCCATCTAAAATATCAGATCAAATATCAAATATAAGTTTCAACCCTGAAAAATATTTCTAGAACAGTCACTGTTGTGAATCTTTATAAATTCTTCTTTTCCCTTCAGAACTGGGTCTCTTAATTTGTTCTCTCTGTCTTGTTAGTTCCAAAGTGAAGTTACTTTACTGAGCTTTCAGTGTCATTGAATTTATAAACATCAGCTCTTCTGCCAAGTCAGTGTTTTGGGACCAAAATTGTCATTGTTTGTTGTTGACAAAAATGTGATGTTCAAAAGTTGAAGCCAAAGTCCTTTTTTTTGGAGAATAAATAATAAAAAATGACATAGTTTGCCATTTTTACATGTGACATAAATTTTGTGAGAACAGAGCAAGATGGATTACAGTCCTAAAGAATCCCAGTTCTGTTTTCTTGGTTTATTTTAGCAGTAATTTTTTCTGGTCTTTTACTGAGAATTCCTTGTGGGAAACAAGCTTTGTGTGTTATGAACTCTGTAGGCTGATGCCATATTTAGAGTGGCAATAGGGCTCGTGCTTCCAGTGTTGGCTCTCTTAATGGCTGGAAGGAAAATCTTTTACCCTTGGTGAAATGGTGTCCTGCGTTTCTGTATATATAAGAACTTTTTATAGTCATTTTTCACCATTTCACATTACTGTCTGGAGCACTGACAGTAATAAAAGCAGCATCACATCCCTGAATTCTAGCTAGCTGACTGTATATTAATGTCTCATTTAAACATTAAACCCATGTTTACCTCCCAAGTTATGAAGATGCTAGTTATTATAGAACGCTGAAATATCAGAGATGCTGAAATGTGAAGTAGAGGAAATGTGCTTGCGAGGAAAATGCATCAGGCAGCATTTTAAGGTTTGTCTGTTTGACAGTAATGCTGATTTTGCTTATTTGTTTTTATGTTCTGACTTTATCTTCACTATAACATTTCTGTTTTATACTGGCATTTACAGAGCTATGGATGGCAGCATATTTGGAGTATTTTTTTGTAAAGATACTGGAATGGGAAATTTGGGAATAAGCTTTTCGATCATATTGTGTACAAGCCTGATAAAGTTCTTTAATTTTTCTGTGCTTCAGTTGCTCACATACAAACCTGAGATAATATTTCCCTGCTTCCAGCTATGCTATTCTTCCACTCCCCCTACAGCAAGAGGATACTTTGAATAGTTAGGTAAGGGAATTCCAAACATTTTTATTTGGAGGGTTGGAAGAGGGTAATCCTGCTAATCTACAGTTTTAAGAAAAGGGAACACTTGTTACTCGTTTATAACTTATTCATTGCACTTAGGTGCAGTGCCAGTTTGAGAAAAACACTAGCTTAGTTTGGCTTGGCATTTGGGTGGATATATTACAAGGACAAATTTAGGTGAGACTCTGATTGTGCATAGCTGGACTAAAGGTACCGGTGCAGTCACTTCTTGATTTGCCAGAGCGTATAACCATTTGACTGTATAAGAATTCACCTGACATATATAGCAGTAATCAGAGTTGGCAAGTAAGATAAGAGACTGGAACTATACTTCTGAGAGAAAACTATTTTTGCCATAAAATGTAAAACATATAATATGCAAATTAATTGTGAACTAAAAAAATATATTCATTAGAAAAATGATTACATTTGTTGCTGAAAGTTTTCTCTAGTTCTGATATACAACCAAAATAAACACTTGGAATTTCAAGAGGAAACAATAACTGCAAATGAGAAATACTTTTTCTATGTTGTTACCTTTAAAATACAAGTGAGAAAAACCACAAAATTTGTGTTAGAAAATCAAATGTCAAATAAAAAATTGAGAAATGCGCTAGAAAATACTGTTTTCAGACAGTTCCGCAACACGGTGAAAGCCAGTTATGTCATCTACCTATTCTACCTTCCTCATGCCCTCCCAAACCCCAACCACTTCCCACAAAATGCAAGTATTTTTTCAGTTCTGCAACTGGCATCTGCAGATTGAAAGCAGCCAGTGGGAATGCGTGCATTGTTTTGAGAGGACTGAGGAAGAAACAGAGATTTCCAGGCTGCAAAATAGCTGCAGCCCCAGCAGGGTTACCAGAGCATTACACAAGGGGGTGGGAAACCCACTGACACATTTTTTGGCTTCTCGTCCATTCCCAGTGCATGTTCTAATCACTGGCTTTGGAAATAGGGAGTGAAGTATTTAAAAATTTGCAAAAAAAGACTTTGAAGTTTGTCAAATTCATGTTGGTATGGAAGGGGGAAAAAAAATCAGTTGGAATTATTTTTACGTGAGGGGAGAATTACTTCCCACTCAGCACTAGGCAATTTCAGATTGTGGGTCTCAAACATGTACAATCACACTTTCATGGTGTTTAATTGCAGGGTTTGGGTTGGAATCACTTCAGAGGAATATTTGAACATTCCCATTGGATATTTGAATAATACAGGATTAAGATTCCTTCTATAGTATATATACATCGTATTTTACAGCGTAAGTTTTATCATTGAAATAACTGAAATACAGCCTGTCTAAGAACTGCTAGATCTAAAATATCTGCAACATATAAATCATGCTGATCAATTTACATCTAGCTCTGACATTTAACATGTCCCTTTCTTCATTAGTAGAAGGAGCTAGGAGGAGTCTGATAGAGCACAGAGGTGGAAAGAGCATTAGAGCTGTGTCAGCTGTCTTTCCTCTCATGGCTTTGAACAGTTTTGCTGTCCTCAGAGCCAACCCACTGTAATCCTGAGCAATATCTGCAGCAGAAGGATTTGCTGTCTGAATACAAACACCTGTGCTATCCTATTTACTTCTTACATTGTTTTCTGAAGATGTGTACCTGCTGTTGTATCTGCTCCTTATTGTCTAATTATATTTTCCAGTGAAACAACCGAAATATGGCAAGGGTAATTAACAAAAGAAAACAAAATCTTTTTTTTTTTTTTTTCCTCAGCCTGCTGGGAACATATACACAGCCACAGGCTGTATCTGACCCACTTCTTGATAAATCACACAGCATAACTAACACTGAGGCAGCTAATGCCATCTACTGACTAAAATAACACCACCACGAGGATTGTCGGCCTCTAAAAAAGCTTGTAGGGCTGGTAGCATTAAAAATAATCAGGACATTATGTACCTCTCTTTGATTAAATATAAGATGAGCTTGAGAAGTTAAACCAGGTTCTTCAGAAATCAGGATTCATTTGTCTTAAACTTGTTCTGCAGCAAGAAAGCTATAACAATCTGTTATTAGAAAGCCTTTCAATAACCTGACTAAAATTGCTAAGTACCTTCTCTTCAATTGCTGAGTACCTTCTCTTCCATTGTCTTCTGAGTGATTTGTATCTTCTCAGAATCTCTGAAAATCCTTCCTGGTTTGCTAAAGATAGTTTATTTGCTGTATGGCATTTAAAACAGAAAAAAAAAAATTACCCTTTCCCATGTCCATTCATTGTTGCAATGGGTTATACCCAAGTGAGTTATAAAGATGATTGTTTTCATCTAAGAGGTAAGGCTGGGCTTTTTATTTTTGATACCTCAATCTAAAGACATGATCAGTGTTCGGTATGTCTCTGCTTTACGATATCTACTAATAACCACTTAATTTAAAATATCTTTTTCTGTGTCTATATTAGCAAATATATTAATTTGATGCAATAAGCAGAGAAATTTGCATTTGAAATAAGTACCACATTTCCTGCTAAAAATCATTCACTGAGCAAGGTGGATTACTTGTAAGATATCAGCATTCATCAGGTTAATAACAGAGAACATTCTGTCTAATAATGAATAGCACCTCTACACAGTAAAGCAAATCAGTGTGCTCAGCTCTTTTTAGACAAATTATAAATCAAAGTCTCATTAAAGTAGACAATGTACTTCAGTATGTTTTTAAGTGGGTTGGTGTCACTTTTGTGTATGCTAAAGTATTACCACTTCTGAGGTAAAATCCTGCTGATCATGTGGAGCTTGATAGCTTCATAGAAAGTGATGGTGCCTTTCCCCCAGCAAAATCCTGACTGGATTAAAGCACTGGATCACTATTTACAATTCTCTATCGGTTTTTTGTACATCAAGTATCCAGAGCTCACATCTGCAACAGCAACTTTGCAGCAACTTTGTACATTCCCTCATATTCCAGAATGGTCCTGCATGCTTCATTCATGGCCTCTGGACCACTGCTTCATTCTGTAGCTTTAATACAGAGGCAGTTTAAAATTTTATGGAACTTTTCACAATTTATCCACTTTTTCAGACAAAAGGACCTTCAGTCATTTTAAGGAAGCAGGGAATAGGAATATCATAAAGGAGGTGTCATAATGTGATAGGATATGAACTATTATATGGAATCCAGTATTTATAGTTGATGTTGTTCAGGTCATCTTCTACAGCTACTATAATTCAAAGAGTAAGTTCAATTAATAGAATTCATTCACAAGTTCCACTTTCACATAATTTTACCTTCCTGTGCCAGATTTATTTTCATTCCACTGTATGAAATCTGTATGACATTCTACCAAGCAGTCTGCATTCCTGACTTGAAGTAACATTTGCCAAACTACATCAAATCAGAATAATTCTTAGTTTGACCAAAGTCCTTCCGTGGCCTAATTACTTCTCCTTTAAATTTATTCTAATATCTATAATAAAAATCCAAACCTGAAGTGATTATGTAATATTTAGCATTTTAAAAGATATCTTCCACTACTTCCATGTGATTCTTTCCTTTAAGTGTGTTATGTAGTAGATAGTTAAAAACTCATATAATCTCCTTACAATTCTCAATTTTACTACAGATTTTTTTATCTAGTTTGTTTTTGTTGCAGTCAGTAATAGATGAGAACAAGTCAAAAAGACATGTAAATTTGTATTGAAACGTTTTGTATTCATTTTTGTTTTTCACCCCTTGAGATTTGACTTCTAATTACTTTTAAAATTTAAAATGCATCTTGTGGACAGTTCATCTCGGCAGTAAGCATGTTGAATAGTGGAATAATAGCGATCATTTCAACTTTTTTTTTTCATAGCTTTCAATCCACCTCTATACAAGGAAGATACATATTGTTTTAAAAATGTCATGGATTGTACTGTTTCAGAGGTGTGTACAAAATAGCAACTCAGATAGTCTTGCATTGGGTTTCACTTTGTAGGAGCTGTCAACTTCGGTTATTGATCTTGGATTAAGGTCTCCTGCGCCTGTGAATAAGTCAAGTTTGCGTAAGGCTGACTATAACAATTACAATGTGACTGCAATTTGCCTAGAATATACTGTTTTTCTGTATAATTATTAAAGGATTCAAATGTTCATGTAATTTGATATTATGTGATACCTGTTGTGGTTCCGAAACTCTGTATTTACAATCTCTAGGATGAGATTTCTTGTTTTCAGTTATATTCTGTGGACCCAAAGATAATTTTTGTAGACTTTACTGCTCATTTCATTCTTTTTGTGTTTGATTGAACCTTTTCTTTTAGAGAATGAGGATGCATTTATTTTGAGGTTTGACAAAGAACTTATCTATCTACATATATAAATCTTAATTATATATATTTTTACCAAGATACTCTACTATACTGAAGTTTTCCTAAGCAGAAAACATTTTTTTATACAAATGTACAGTACTTTTATTGCTTTTGTGTGAAGCTAAAACATTGTCTGCTGTTTACTATAGTTAACATGAGGTTTTGGGTTTCTGGCACAAGTGAGATTTTTTTTCCCATTGGTTTAGTACTTAAAAACAATAGAATGAAGATAGGGGGAAGATTTTATTTGTTTAACTGATTATATTGTTGTTTTCTTTGTTTTATAAAATCGTGTATGTTCTCTAGTCAAATCATTTATATTCAGAAGATTTTCTGGTACTCACAGAGGACATAGAGGAGAAAATACTTGAGGTCTCACAGTAGCAATGTATGTGATAGACAACTCACTGTTGTTTGCTGTATCTAGGAGTTTTTAAACAGCTCCCTTACAAACTGGGTGGCATTTACAAACATGAGTATTTTATTAGCTGTTATAAACTGGGGTACTGGTTTCAGAAAAAAACTGCTTAGAATTATGTGATAATGGCTGACTGTGAAGGATGAATGAAGATTATGGAAAGAGAGTCCATGAAGAAATTGTATTTATAAATAGAACATGAAAGCACATTTAAAACTGCTTCATAAAACTTGATGACTTTAAATGAACCTTTGTGCCAAACAAGCCAATCTTCTTGTTTTCTAGAGGCATGGATTAGAGCAGGATTACTTAGTAGGTAGGAGGCACAGACCAGAAGTGGGTCACCAGGGATCATACCAGCTAATGGGCAGAATCCAGCAAAAATCCCCCAGTGGCTGTGACAGAGCAGAAGCCTTGAATGGGGATGAAAAAGCTACCCATCCCTCACAGCTGTCTTACTCTCGCTGCTTCTACTGCTTCTCCTGCTTGCAAACCAGCACCTGTGTGGTTTCTGTACCTAACTTGCTTGTGCACAGGCCTTGTTATCCTTGTTTGTCTTTCTAATGAATATTGCTCCCTAAGGACCAGGTGTTGGTACTGAAAATGAAATTCCTTGAAGCCAGTTCGCTGCTGAGGTGCCTGTGACCACCACATTCCTGTCTGTATAGCTGCATGCAAGAAAAAGGAGTCAGAGGGATGCAAGGCTTCTCATACAGGCTTATGGAAGGCTGTTCACCCTGCCAAATAGTCTGTCAATGGAAACTGAGAGATGTCCTATCTAACAAAGATTCAGAGAAGCCCCTGGAGGAATCTGTTGCTGTCCTCTGAATGCCTCATGTAGACACCTTGTACATGGCATTAGACAGCCAGGAGCCTGCTTTCTCCTCACTTCTCTCTCATCTCTGGCTATGTTTCTTTTCCAATAGGAAATCAGCCACCTGGCACTCCAGATCCATGATGTGGTGTGTGCGGTGACTTCATGAAGTGTTAAAGTGCCCAATTCTAAGGTTCTTACCTTTACCAGAAGATGGCAAAAAATAAAAATCAATTATTATTTCTCTCTCCTTCATTCACTCTTTAAATATGTAAGCCAGCATATTCAACAGTACTGTGCAATAGGAGGGATCAAAACAAGGCTCCTCACATTTTAAACTGAAAGATGTGTAGACTGTGTTCTAAGGATGGTGATTAAAATACCTAGACCACATGAAAGAACCTCAGCATTGTGAAATTTTCATTTATTCATTCCTTGCAATTTTTACATTCTTTCTTGTGACCTTTTGTAGGACTTTGACTTGTTCTTTTGTTGCATTTCCCTTCTTCCATATTTCAACGGCTTTTTTTAGAATGTTCTCTCACTTTGTTCTTCTCCTTTTGTTTTCCTGTTCTCTCTCCTGAATTACAGTCAACAATCACACCTCTCTGTCTGTCACCATTTTCCAAGACTATTTTTCAAGACTATTCCTAGACTACCTCTAGCACTTTTTAAGTTCTTTATCTGGCAGTTAATACTTGCCCCTTTCAGAATTTCCTTTCCTTCCCATCATAGGCAGTTCTAGATTAGCATTTTCCCTTCAGATTTGTCTGCTCCCCATCAGCAGTAGTACTGAATTCTCTCTGCAGTAGGAGGAATGGGAGTGGGCAGATGCTGATTCTGTCCTGAGATTCCATCACCTGCAAAGAGGAGAAGGAAATCTGCATCTGAAATCAGCCCAGACCTGTTTTCTAAAAATAAAATATATGTATATTTGCTCCTTCACAGGATCTTGCCCATCTGACACAGGCTAAGTTCTTTTAACACAGAAACAGTGAACTAAGCTTGCACAACTCTGTGGATCAGTCATTTTCAATAATAGCAGTTTTCAGAAGCTTTATTTTTTCCCCTTTACTTTTTTTTTTGTGTAATTGGGATTAGCATTGTTTAAGCTTATCCACACACTCTAATAAGATATTATGTTCCAGAAAATGAGTAATTCACTTTTAGACTGTACCTCTAACAGTCTCCAGTCTGTAATGCCAGTGCATGACCCTATCTTGTCTGCCGTTGGCACTGGGCTGCCTATAATTGTATTGATATACTCAAAGACTAAAATGCTGCATCATAATTTGCTACATGTTTTCCCTTCCATTTACATTTCTTAAAATGCTTTGGAATTTTGTCACAGTGCCTTCATACATATGCATGACATGCCTCTGCAAAAGACAGAACTCCTTATTTTTAGAACTTATGAAAAATGCATCCAAACTTCAAAGATGAATTAGAAATCAAGATTTCTGATAAGATATTTTGGGATTCAAATCATATGAGATCTCTAGAATGTAGACAGTAAAAAAAGTGCTATTAATGTGTGTTTAGAGAGAGAAAGTACCTGGTCTAAATCCCAATCAATCTTCTTAGTATTTTGGAGACAAAAAATACAAAACATAAGCTAAAATGACAGTTGTGCTGCCTACAGTTTGTAGCTTGGGATAGCTTTAATATGATTATGTATTTTTTCTTTCGTGCTACATCACTAAAGATGTGAAGTGTCCTGGAATAATCTGCGCTCTATATATCAGAATTAACTGAAACACAAAGAAAATTGAGGTAGTGTCATGATTTAAAATTTCTATAAGCATTATATGTTGACATAAATAAATTTTAGTATTGAAGTGCTTTATTAATACATATATAATATTACATTATTATACACGCTCTACTGGAAATACTTCTTTTATTAACAGGTAAAAATATGTTAAGAGTTTTTGTAAAGTTGGAAATTTTCTATTAACTTTCAGTTCTCACAGATGTACAAATCTAAAGTCTTTACAAATTAAATTACTTTAATTAGAAATTTTAAATGTAAATTAAATACCACAGCTCATTGTAATCTATACTTACTAAATTTTGCAGTATTTTGTATTACAAATATTTTGTCTGACTTCTCAAAAAGAAAAACAAAACACCAACTGATTCTATTGTGAAACCTATTATGTTTATATGTTTATTGAAATGAAATAATGGGCTACTTAGAGCTAGTATAAAACCAGAAATTACTGAGTAGAAATTATTTTAAATTTTGAAACATAAGCATCGTAATATGAATAGATAGAAATTTCAGAACTGCATAGCCAAAGGTAAAATTTGCAAACAGTTTTAGTCCTATTCTTGGTACCTTTAAGTCTTGTATTTTATTTTCCTATTTTCAAGGGGAAAATTCAAGGTTGTTAAATTTGTGAAGGTTGTAAGATCTTTGAACTATATCCGGTGTTTACAGCTTGTGGAATTCATATTCACCAGTTTGCTCTTTCAGTGATTATGTAGTATGCCAGAGCAAGTCTTTCTTTTCTGTGCTGGGAAACTGAACCAAGAAAAAAAACCACTGCTGTGCAGTTTACAAGCCATGCAGCAGAACAAAGATGTCAAAAAAGACTTTGCTTCCTTTTTTACTAAAAGTAAGTTTTTCTTTGTTCAAAACTGTTCTTCTCTGTATTGGACAGATAATATTTGCCTGCCCACAGCTCTGCTCAGTTATAAAATACACATATTAACTATAGTATTTACTTGGTTCTTACAGTTCTCATAGGTTCTCCCAAGACAAGGAATGTTCTATTGCTGCACAGAATAAGCATCCCATTTTTAACTATTTATAGTTTATTCTCTTTAAACAGCTAAGCATTTTAATCAGGTCTACCCAAAGCATGACAAATTTGCTACAATCTGCAGTTTGAGATTTACTCAGAAAATACTGTCTTCGGGCATTGCAAGCAAGGACTTGTGATTATTATCTAGTGGCTAATGTGAAGAGATTATTTTCAAGCATTAACGCTTCCTTTCTCTTCTGCTTTATATCTGTCTTATTCAATACAAATAAAGCAAAACAAAAAAGGCAAAAAAATCCTCACCAGGCAATAAAATTTGGAAGTTTCGTTTAAAGGAAGGGATGATAGGCAGAAACAGACAAAAAACCTCTGTGGCAGTTTGAGCCACATTAGAAATCTGAAATCCAGTTTCCAGGCTTCCCCCACCCCTTCTCAACAATTTATCCTAACACCGGAGAGAAACTTTCAGACCAGAGACTTCTGTAGGGAAAGGGGGAAGTATATACATTTATTTACACAACCAAATACTAAACAAACTAAAGGCAACTATATATATATATATATATATTACATTACTATCAGTCAGTCCTTTCAAGCCCCTCCTTTAACTTTAGTCCAGGAGCAGCCTTTAAGGCTGATATGTAACACAGTCTTTTGCTGTGGGAGTGTTCTGGGCTCCTGAACACTCCCCCCTCACCAAGTTCCAGCAGTTGTCTGTTGGAGTCTCTCCTCCTCATGAAGTCCAGGAAGATAGTTTTGAGTCCTTGCTCTTCTGCTGCTGGTGATTTCTCCCTCTCGGTGTCTCACCTCGGTTCGTAGGCTGCTGCAGTGTAGCTTATCAAGCGTCTGTGTTCTGGGATCTTCATTCCTCTACGTCAGTTCTCAGCTGCCCCCGGTCAGCTTCGGCAGGCAATTCCCGAGCTCTTGGCTCGCCTCCAATTTAACCTGGGATTTGTCTCCTGAGCACCGAGCTGATTTATCAGCCCATCCACTTGGCTCTGCTCAAGTGCTGAGCCTTAAAATCCACCCCCCACCAGCCTAAATGCAGTGGGGGGGGGGGGGGGGAAGCCCCCTAGCCTTGGCCACAGGCAGATCAGTTCAGTTATGCACTGTCCCAAGCATCCCGTAGCTGCAGGGGGGGGAAAGAAGGCAGCTCCCTCTTACCTCAGGTGCTGTGAAATTCTTCTTTCACAGCACACACTCCAAATGCTGACTCTAACTCTAGCCAAAGGCTGAGCTGGGGCGTCTCAGGGCTCCCCTCTCCCCCCCAGAGGGGAAGAGAGGGAGCCCAGCCACCCCCTGGCCTTGTCCACCTACACGCAGCAGACACCAACAGCCAAAACAACCAAGAGAGAACTTGCAACAGCTTCTGGTGCTGTGATACATGATTTTGAGCAGAAGCGAACAACATGGACGGTGATTGGCTCTCCAGGGAACACTGCCCTGGCACCCGATCACCTCTGAGCCCCCCCGGCCTCTCAGGGGGGCCAATTTCAAACTATGACATTAGCTTTGAATATACCAGTCATTAGGTGGTGATGCTTAAAATTACTTCAAAGAAATATGTAATACATTACTATAGGACGGAGCAAGCAGTTATTCTAACATCAGAAGTGAATTGGGTTGTTTAACTTCCCGGCTTCTTGAACATTATAGCCATTTTAGTATAATTAAATGAAGATGAGTTGGATGACTATTACTTTCCTGTATTTACAAGGCCTAACCATGATTCATGGTTTGTGTATAAAGTATGCAATAGAAATGTAGTAGATCTTGGAATATGGCCAAGTGCTGTTTATACAGAAATATAGAGATATGCCATAGTAGATTAAACCTATATTCCATCTAGCTTAATATAGGTTAGTACCCATCCATTGGAGTATATAATGGCTTGCAGCATTTAGAAAGAGATGCTTCAAACAGGCATGCAAGAAATCCTAAACTAGCTTGTTGTGTAGTGATCTGTCATATGGGAAGTTACTTCCAACCCTTTAGTGTTGACAGTTTGATAAGTGGACCAAGGAATGAGACTTTGAGAATGAGAATGAGGGTTGTGAAGGTAGTTTCAAAAGAGAGTGGGAGAAGACTGTTTAGCTCACATCTCAGGATAGAGAGGTTCTAGGTTGTGTATGCCTAGAACATAATCTAAGAAACTTTTTGAAATATAAGACTGAAGAGTTTACAGAGATCTGTATTAACAAAATTTAAAAATCATTCCTGATAGGTTCCCAAGATATAGTTTCCTTTTACCTTCTCAGTACTAGTTTCCATTAGAAGTGGAACTAGTGGCCTCAAAGTATAGTCAATTAACTTTTGTGCAGCGTCATTAGACTTCAGTACACAATGAGATGAACAGGTTTGCTAAATCCAGCCTTTATTTTCTGTGCTATTATAATGTATTTTCTTACACAAATCTTTTTACAGTCCTGTGTTCTAATGAGAACCATTGAAAATTAAAATTTCCATCACTCTTAAGCAGTTGCAACTTATGAAAAAAGACCTGAAAATAATTGGTTATTATTCACTCCAACTGTGCTAAACGAATATATTTATTTGCTTCTGCTGAAGTGTTGAGCCAGTTGAGGCTGTATTCTGCAAACTGAACCCCCTCCTTAGCCCATTAGATAGACAGAGTATGAGGATCTATACACCCATTCTAACAAGTATTTCTTCTGCACTGTAAGTACCATTCTTTGTTGCTTTTGTTGTTGTTGTTGTTCTAAAAGTAAAGTCTCTTCATCAAGGACTGTCTGACAAGTGTGGCTGAACAGTCTGACTGTTCTGTAAAATGCTGACCCATTCCCACATGTGTAGGTAGAACAAGTGCTAAAGAGGAGGCGTGTTTGCTGGTGGAGTTATAGTCTTCTGAAAATTGGGTAATGCGGGTTGACAAAAGCTGTTTCTATTAGAATAACGACATACCTTAGAAGTTCTGCTGACACGTCTGCTCTGCAAAGATCTGCAGACATAACTAGAGCCTCAGTTAGTTAAAGCAAAACTGAATAAATAGAACAGAGGAAGGGACAGTTGATGAGAGGAAGGGGAGTTAAAAGTAAGAAAGGGTTTTGCTGCATAGCAGAATTATGAAGGTATAGGAAGAGATTTTTCAAAGGCATGAATGATAGCTAAGTATCTAAATTTCACCTTTGCTTCTGAAAATCTCTTAATAAGATTGCACAGTGACTGAGGGGATAGGGATAGAGATATAGATAGAGGGGAAGTATAGAGAACAGGAAAACATCTGGAGAAGGGGTTTAAGGAGACAGAATAAAGTCGGTTAATGAAGCAGAGAAATGTGATTGTTGGGATAGCGTGAGTCACACACCAGGATGAGGAAAAGGAGTGTGAAACAACAGCCATGAGCGAGGGGAAGAGGCTAAACCCACCAAATAAGTAGAAGAAACTTCCTTGTTTTTCTACTAAAGGTACAGCCTCCAATTTGTTCCCGTTAGCAACATCCACTGTCAGACAGTGCCTGGATGATATTGTAGTTCTTTGCTCTTTAGCATTTCTTCTACAAAAGCCAGGGAGATGGCACTCTCCACTTTGGAGACAGCCAGCTGCACTATATTTTCTTCTTTCACAGTGGTGTATTTTGGCAGTAGATTTCCTTTGCAGCTGTGACTGCAATTTGCATTTTGAGAGTATTGGTTTAGAAAGAGAAGGTATTTAACAGAGCTAACAATTATTGTTTTCAAATGGTTGGAAAGGTGATGAAAATTCCAGTTATTGCTTGTGCCTGTGGATTAAAAACAAATATCACTCCTTGCCATAAATGCTGCTTCTCTTTCCTACTGTGACAGCTGATAATGGCTGAAACACAGTTGCTGCATTAGCTGGGCTCTCAGTAGGAAGGCACTTTCAGTGGGGATTTCTCAACCTGGCTCCGCATTTGCTGAATTCTTCAAGAGAAAACAGACTGCATGTGTGTACAGCAAGGAAGCTGCACTTGTTAGTAAGTTCCAAGGAGATGCCTTGGCTTTTTGTTCTTTAGGTATTCAGTGAAGTTAAAGCTGTTATTTTTGTAAAGGGCAGATGTGACAGACAAGAAAAATGTGCTACTAAGTGTTTTAAAAGAATTAGATAATACACTTTTCCATTTACAACCATGTCTTTTTTTTCTAGGTTTAAACAATTTTAAATTACCCTATTTGGTTTTTTGGCAGCAAAAATATGAACAGAATGGACTTCAAAACTATGTTGTTTCAAGCTTTTATCTCTTTTTTTGCTAGCAATTGCTAATAAATTAACAAGAATTGCAGGATTATAATTAGTGGTTTAGTATTTGCTGCTTGGTTTAAAATGACCTTGAAGTGGTATTCTGCTTTTCATCTTTCTTTTCTCTTTGCTAATGTACATTCCAGCATTCTCCTAGGGCTTTGTTGAAGTGAAGGCAAAACTTTGATTTTTCGCCTCTTCATATTCATGATAATCTTTTTCTTGTCACATCCTTAACATTTTACTGCATCCACTTTCCTTCCATTGTGAAAGTCCCTTGTGCTCTAAGTCCAATTTTCTGCTTTTACCTCACAGTGCTTAAACTATCTGTTCTATTCTGCTCTGTTTTCATTGAGAACCAGCCCTTAGCAACCAGATAACAGTGTGATACAGAAGATTTCTTCTTTTCTCTCACTATAATACATCTTTTCTCTTCCAAAGAGATTTTGGGAGCTCATCAAATGCCCGTGCTACAGTACAATGCATCCGTGTGCTTTCTCTCAAATAGCTTTCCTCTTCACAGAACTTTGAAATGCTAACTTATTTATTACTCTCTTCTAAAGATAAAGCAAACAATTTCATCAATCATGTTGAATGCTTTTGTGCTCCCTTTTTATAATGTAGGTATAATCTCTGGAAAGCTCTTAGCTTCAATTTGTTTAGAGAAAGCCAAGGCTTGCTTTAATTAGTGCTGCATTCGTTATAGAGGACCAGGCTCTTGCAAGTAGTGCTGGCATTATCATTGGATTCCAGTCCTATGTTTACATGCTTTCATGAAGACAAAATGCCCATGTCACAAAGCAGAAACACATGTACTTAAAGGGGCTTAAAGGTCACTCTAGCCTCCCTACATCCAGCTTCTGTTTGGCTCAGTATCCTCATCCTTTTCCAGACCAATACACTTTGATTTAGAGATTGCAGAGGACAAAAAACCAGCTACCAGAAGCTCTAAATTAAGTTAAAATTATCACTTGTCTGTCCTGGCCACTCCTTCCTCGTGAGCAGCAGAAAGCATGAACCTCTTATTGACCAGTTTACCAGCCAACCAGTGAATAGCACATGACCTCAGATTTGTATCCTTAGTATTGAAACTCCCCAGCTGCAAGTCTGCTACATCACACAGTGCCCAGCAGGCCAGAGATCACATAATAGCAAAAGTTACAGTTTTCAGTTAAAAGTTTGATAAAAATCCCTAGCTGTACGCTAGCTATGGTGACCTAAAAAGTGTGGGAACTGAACAAATGACTAATTGTCTTTGCTCTGTGTTCTGTGACAACAGATCATATTTGCATATTTCCTATGCAAATATGATCAGTAAGTTTATTTGTTTGCTTTTTTAAATATATCATGGCTATAGGTTAGGGTTTGTATCCAGTAAATGGTTATAATGCCATATCAGAATGTAGAGCTTTACAATAAACAAAATAGGGGAGAAAAAACGAAACTGAACAAACAAACAAACAAAGCATTATCAGAGGAATTGAAGCATTCAATTAAACAGCATCATCAAAACAAGTAACATCTGAAACAGAACAGATTTTTTTTTAACTTTTATCAATAAGATGTCTATACAAACTAGAACTCTTAGGTTCACTCATGTTCATTTGCTCTCTTGAAACCTGTTTTTCTGTATGAATGTTAATTGTATAACACTTACGGTACACTCAGCCCTTCTTCTGTTGTCCCAGTTGTACAATTAGCTCAATCAGCTAAATCTACAGAAAGACTTAGGATGTGTGACAACATGCTCTAAGCTACCAGATATTTAACTGCAGTAGCAGTACCTACTGCACTGGGTTAAAAACAACATTCCTGTAAGCATCCTGTAACCAGTGAGGTGTTCAGAGCATTCCAAGTGTATTACCAGTAGGTTAAGTAAAATTTGCTCAAGTTTCCATCCACAAACTTGAAAAACCAAATTATCCTGCTTACAGGCTTTTGATGAACAGCACTTTCCCCTCAACAAGCACTGAATCAATGGTTTAAAACAAGGAGCACTGTGCTGGACAGAAGAAAGAAGTGCTCAGAACAAAATTGGGAAAGCCAGCAATAGCAATAAATCAGCCTTGCCTATTAAGTGGGATTTCTGTTTCCCTCAGGTTGTTTTGGCAATAGCGCTAACCTTAGTTGCCCTCCTGCAGCAGTAAGTGGCTAATGAGGCAGAATGATCTATCAATCACTGCCTCAGTCAGAATGCTGCTGCACACTGTTGTCCAAATCTGGGGTAGATTCATCCCTCAGTCTAAGAGGGCATGATGTTCTGGGAATTTATCTGCCATCCTGGAAGAGGCACTCAGGAGGACTGCTTTTAGAATTCAGCCCAAGCATCTCAGGTGACCTCAGTCCACCAAGTTTCTTTCAAAGCTGTGCTGAACTTCCAGAGGGAAGTTGGGAATATGCATGACCCAGAAGGGTCGTGCCATCAGAGACACTAGACTGCTTTTGTCATCTTGTTTATATAAGCAGAGCAAATTGAGGTTGTGGATTTGATTAGAGGATCCCTGATGCTGCGCTTATACATACCCCTGCTCCCTACAGCCTTGGACTCTATCACAGCTTTAGATCAAGCTTTCTGTATAATATCTGGAAGATGTGAGTACCTCAAAATGAGTTGCTCAGCAGCCAGCATGCTGAGTGAGAAGCTGCTTAGTCAGCAGGGTATACTAAAAACAGAAGTCACTCATAAATCTTTCTCCTCCTCTGAACTGTATCCAGCACCTTCAACCCAGTGATGTTTCTGTCCTCTCCTGAAGGCAGGCATGCAAGTCCTTGCAAAAGCTGAACAGTGATGACTCTTCCCTTGGAGGTAGCAATACTGATGTATGCAAAACTCAAGTGGTGGGAGAACTCACTCAATGAAGATACCTTAGGCTAAGGTCTGCCATGTGTCCAAAGGAATTCAAAGCTACATCATGTGAGCTTTCTCTGGTCTACACAAGAGATGGGAGTGTTGCCACACCAAGCACTTCCATGTGCAAAGAACCCTGACATTTTTAAACTTAAAAAAATCCCTAAATTACCATTCAGTCCAAGTAGTTTTCTTTTTTTGTTTTGTTTTGTTACTTCCTCATCTTTATGATGAAGTTGTGTTCTCCAGTATTACTCATGTGTGAGCTGAATACAACATTCTTGTGGATAGGATCCTTGCTAAATTGATCATCTACAGAAATAATTACAGAACAAGCAACAGTTGTACTAACAGCAGAAATAAGTGCTTATACTAATATTTTATAAACTGCCTCAGTTTAAGGTTATCAGTTGTTAAAAAAAATCAGATATGTGAAAGGGCATCTTTTTAAAAGATGTCTTTCCAAAACACTAGGGAATGCATGTTTCTTAATCTCAAATTAGGATTTTTTCTTTTCAGTAGAAAAATGTTCCAAGTTGAGAATTAATTGCCATGTAATTGATTGGTAATTTTCCCTCCTGCTGTGTGCAGAAGGCTATTGGATGATGGCATATCATTCTCAACAGGAGGAAAAAGTAACAGTCATTATGGGACAATTAGTTCCAGTTTCCACTATTTTTCTTCCATAAGATGATAAGATTTCCTTAAAAATCTAAGTATAGTAGTTAACCATAAATATCAAATAACTTTTAAAATTTTTTTTTAATTTTTAAAAAAATTATTTTTAACTTAAAAAAATAATCTAAATGTGGATGCTTCCTGTGCCCCCATGTTCTTCTTTCCTGCCCTAGTAACAGACATGAAACAGTAATTTTCATGTATCTGCAATTAAGAGAACCTGTCACAGTCAATCAGCTCATGTTGGTAATTTTGCATTGTTGTTCCCAATTTCAGTACTGATATGATGTGGCTGAAGAAAACCTTGAAAATTCCTTTTTACAGCATCACAATTTATGAAAATCGTATTTCCCCACAAACTCTCCGTCTGTTTACAAGAAAATTCTTGGACTCAAACTGTCAATGTTTGCTTTATTGACAGTGAAGTCATAACAATTGAGTATTCACCTTATAGCAAGTATAGTAGCATATGCTCACCTTGGAGGAATATACCTATGATATATAAAGAGAGAAAGATGTATTTGTGTACGCATGTGTACTTTACATGTATCTGATTGATATCTGTGTGATGACTACTGAGATTTTTTAAAACTAGAATGAATGTAGCTGAAAAGTCTGAATCTTGATTGCATAGAATTTGCAAAGCTTGATGTACAAAATTCAATTACTTGTGAGTATTTTTCCCATTAGCACACTTTGGTGATGCATCTGTAAGCTTTAATGCCAAATACCAACTGTTTACATTTTTCAAAATGCCATCCATGTCATTTTATCACAGGATCTGAAAAACTAGCTGAGCTGTTTCCTTCTCCCACCTACTACCAAGTAATGCAGCCCAAATTTCCTGTATTTACTCTGTAATCTGTGTAGGTTTTCAAACATATAACCAGTTGGTCTTTGAAGTTTAGTTTGTAATTGCATTCATGATGCAGATGAGAAATAGAATTGTACTGTGTTCTCCTTGATTTCTTAACTTTTTAATACTGCAGATGTAATGGGGTAAAAACACTTAGTGATGAAGTTAAATGTGGTCCTCATTAAATTCAGCATATACGACTGAATACATCTAGAGACTAGATCCTGTTCTGAAAGAAGGTGTCATTTTTATATAATCACTTGTCAGAGTAGAATTACACTCCGAGGTGTCAATTATTTCACAACCTAAGTCCAAGACTGAACTAATCTGTGAGGTAGCACATCTCAGCTCCCCGTATTTGGTTCCTTAGTGCATGTACCATCCTGCTCGTTCCTAATTAATTTTACTAACCCCATGGTTACTAACTGCAGAAGTTGAGGCGTAGAAGAAATACCAAAGGGCAAATAGTGAATTTAGTGTTATGCCAAAGCAAGAATATTAATGGCATTTTTCTGTATTATTTTACAGTTTCTGTTATGTTGTTCTGTATGAATTTTACATCATCATAGTTAATCTCTGTGGCACTTTACTAGTTTATAGACTTTATTAGAACCATTGATTGGACAAGAGCCAAATATGTGAATATAAATTTATTTTTTGCAATGTACACAGCAAGAAATTTATTGATATAAAGGGCTTCATTATTTGCAGGATTACTCTACATTTATTTTGGAACAGCAAGAACTCTCTGTGGACTGTATTAGAATTACATGCTCAAAGTCAGTTGAACACTAATTTTTATATGAATTCTTTTGTCTTTCACTGCTATATAAAGGAAATCTGAAAGTAAGTACCAGGGGAGTGGAAATGCAGATTGCAGCTTTAGGAAACAAGATGCAAGTGTGAAAGATGACAGAATGCTCATGTGGGAGGAAATTACTGTAGTTTCTTTCTTTCTTTCCCTTATTTCTATTAATAAGAAGCTATTATCAAAGACCTCAGACACTTCGAAGCAGCACTTGCAGTATTAGAGGAAGACAGAGGGTTTAAATTATACATATTGGGATGCTTTGACAGGTAACCTCACTGCTGCTGAAACATGACAACAACATCAACATTCAGAGACACAGGGCTGTCTCTAGCCCCATTACCTCTAAATATCAAAAGAAATACATGACTAAGAAATATCATATACTTATGGGAAATAAAAGTTTCAGAACATGGTCAGAACAAGCATTTTTATAATGAAACTATGCAAGGAACTCACCACTCTTGACTTACAGCACTACTCTTTGCAATGTGACCTAAACAGAGATGTTTGTAAGGTGCTGTGACTTCTCTGGCTCCTGTGTGCTCTTCTACATTGCAGGAGCAGAAGTTTGAAGTGTGGTTAAAAAATTATGGCTTTTGGATGGAAAGAAAATAGTATTGGCTTCGCTGTTCTCATTTAAATTAACAGCAGTCTTATCGATATCTTAAGGACTGAGTCTGAAAATATCATTTTGCACAGGTTGGTGCTGCAAAAGATAGGGTGATTGGCTGTTCATAAATTATATATCAGACTCTGATTCTTTCGGGAAATTCGAGGCAAAGTTTCTCTTTCACAGACTGCAATCTGAGATATCTCAGAGCCCTATATGTTGAACAGTTGTGCCATATTTAATAAATGGGCAAGCAGGAAGCTGAGAGAGAAACATGCAGATTGTGCCATGGACTGAAGAATTTGTCTGTCTCCAGTGTTCGCAGTGTCCATATCCTTCCCAAAATAGTCAGATAGTTTGCTGTCCCCTGGGCAGATTGTTTTCTGTGACATTCTATGCTTAGCTTTGAAACATGCTTAGTCGTGAAATGATACATTGTAATGATTCCAATTAAATAAAATGTTTTTATTGTGACAGAGAACTGTCAACTATTCTGTGCTAATTCTACATATTTTCTAGGTTTATCAGATATGCTTAAAAAGTGAATTAGGCTAAGAAGAGTACAAAGAGACTTGGCTATTATTTGGATATAACTCATACTCAAGTAATACATTTTCAGTGTGCATGTTAGACTGGAAATCTTACAGCATTTCATTTTCTCATGAGAATTAACTTATGTTTGGCCATCAAGTCATTGTCTGAATTTCAGTTGTTTTTCTAAAAATATTTGTTCCTATTTTAAGTAAATTCTGGAGACTGATACAGAGCTCATGTCTAATAATGGGAAGATTTGTTGCCTGGTCCAGGACTGTGCTGTAGATAACTCAGTCTAGCTTGCTGTTTACCCTCAAAACTAAAAGTTTTTACTAACTGTCACAAAATATTTCTGCCAAGCTCTCCTCTCTACTGCCTTGGTGTTGCAGTACTTCTGCCTGACTTGGTATGTGATGTTGGTTTTCCCCCACATTTGCTTAAATTTGAGCTCATCCCTCCTGACTCACCACCTCATGATGCTCTTCCTGTCTGCAACATCATGCTCCTACAGCCTGCTCCAGGACAAGTGATACTCCTTTGGCAGGACACACAGGCATGGACATTTCTAAAACTGAGCAGTAGTAAAGTAGCCATTAGCTTTTGGGGAGAGATTTAGCTGCTTTATCGTGTTCGTTCAGTCAAGCCAATGTAACTATTGGTATGGTGTTAGTAGCAAGCATTGGAAAGAAGTTTTAAAGAGCTGATGTACAGGTGGTGTCTGGAAAGTGTCAGTTCATGTTTCACATATGGCAACAGAAGAAATGTCTTTCCTCCACTGAGAGAGGTACAGGGATGACTGTGCATTTCTTGTGCATTGGTAGAAGCAGAGAGGACCTGAATTTCCCCACCAGCATTCTTTATCAGAACCTTTTTCCCCATGAACTGTTGGGCCCTTTATGTACCTTCTCTAAAGCATTACTAAATCTGGATTGCACTGTAAGCCTTTGTGGAAGTTGTGAAAAGGCTTTTTTGATATAATCTTTTACCATGACCCTCCGTTCTTCTGAAAATGTAGTTACAGACCCATCTTTATAAAAAGCCAAGAAAGTCTCTTTTCTGAGCTTGTCTTTTTAAAATAACTGTCCATTAATGACGCTAGAAAGATACCATATTTCATTAACAGGAAGATGAATGAGTAAAAAATGTATTATTAACATCTCAGAATGCTTACATTTAGGAAGAGGTCATTTATTGAAGATATCTTTAGACATTCTGCTAATGTTTCCATCTTCCTAATTTCATCAAAAACACTCAAATGAGACAGGGTAAATTTTCTGTGTGATGCAAACCTTTCTCTGGTAATACTGCATACTTTACCCTGGATATACCAGCACTGAAAGGTAGTAGTTTCTTCTTTCTTGGATAAGTTTTGTGATTACATTACTTCTATTACATTGGATGTAACTGCTGGGGTGAACATGTTTTGGATGCTGGAAAGATAAGCTCCAGGAAATACCATTTAACAGTATAGATCCCATTTACAGGCATCTTGAGGTACAGTCACTAGCTCTACTATAGTTCCAGCATTAAATGTTGAAAGAATGGTGACAATTACTTTTGAAAACCTAAACAATTACTATAGCAACACAATATTTCTATGTTTTTAATAATTTCATTAATTTTAATTTTTAGTATGGCAAAAAAAGAGAGACAGCAAGGTAAAAGGACACTTTCAGGAAAATTTCTCATTGGGAGGAAATTATTTGGTCAGCATGGGATGTCTGATCTATTTGGTGTCTCACTCCACTCAGTTTGTATTCAGCAGATAAGAGAAGAAATGAGCAAAAATAAATTGTCTGAAATCCACCATGAAGAAAGACTGTCACCAATTTTATATCTATGAGATTATGCATTCACCAAGTCCTTCAGCGGCTGCTATGGTAAACCCGATGTAATTTAACCACGTAGAAACACACACATTAACTTTGCTGCCCTTTGGGGTTTTCTTTTTTTTCTGGGTTTGGTAAGTCTATCATAAATCTCCTCACGATTTTCCAGAAGGTGATACACTACTCTTGAGTTTTGCTCATTCCAAAAAAATCCCACTTTCATGTGAATCACTGTGAACATCCCACAGGGTTCTCATTAACTTTCTGACTATTCAGTTTGGGGTTTTTTTAAACTAAAACAAGTAAAAATTTTCCATGGGATTAGTCTTCCCAAGTTGCCCACATCTTACTTTGCACATACCAGAATGTTTGCAGAAACTGTTGTCCTTGAACACATTCTTTCAACTCTGATTTCCCAAGTCCACTCCATGCTCTGTAATCATCCATGTCTGAAGTCTTATTCGTCTTTATTTCTCTCTTAAGAGTAGTTGCTACTTTACTATGCTCTTAAGAGGTGCTTTCTAATGGGACTCTCACCATCAGCATCCATACCAGCATACTAAGGTACATACTTTGTACCTTCATTAACAAAATCTCTTGCTTCTTACAAATCTCCAGAGTGCATACGTATATTACTCAAATCCTTCATTTTCAGAGGAAATTATGTAGAAATTTGAGCTGATAATTCATGTTTGTCAGAGTTGTTCTTGCATAGGAAACAGTGAAACTCTAAATGCCTGATCTCCTTAAGGGTTCAGCTCTGCATTTTCAGTGAACACTTACCTACTTCTGCATAGAGACAAGCATTACCTTGAAGTATTCGATGTATTTGTTCACTGTTTTGTCTTACATGTCTTATAACAGTTATATGGCACTATATATGGGCAGTGGCATACCAAAGAATTGGCATGCTCAGGAAATATAGTCTATGGTGTGTTTTATAAAAGCATTTAAATTAGATTGTACTCTTATTTATGATTACAAATCTGCTCTTATTTATGACTGGAAGTTGCACATGAAACGTATCATGTTTCATACATAGCACTAAAGCATTGTAATGAACATTGAACTGGAAATCATAGTTGAATTCTATGACATTTCATTGTTTAACCTATAAGAAATTTTTGCTCGCAACTACCATTGCACAAATGGCAGATAATCTGCTAGTGATTTGTAGATCTTTACCTTCAGATCTTTACCATTGCAGCATTCAAGTAAGCCCTTTTTTCTTTTTTTATTGTAAAAGGCCAATTTTAATCTAATTATTCTGTATTCTGCAGACTCTAATAATACCACAGTCTTTATACCATTACTGTGGAAAGCTGCAGCATTACAATAGCAGAAGCCATCAGCTATTATAAGCAAGTAGGCATGTACTCTTTAAAATAAATTCTTTTCTGCAGAAAGCTTTTTCTGAATCAAGATTTTTTTTTTCAACCCCTTCACACCTATTTGAAATATCAGGGTAGTGTCATTGGTGTGTAAAAGTCAAAGGTTCTGTAGCACGTGTCAAACCCATTTGTGCATTAGATGTAGTGACCTCTAACTGCACTACGACTCTACTGAGGATTGTTCCTGAAAATCACAGGAATACTCTGTTTTCTTGGTGTTTCCTTCTTTTGGGTAAATGAAAGTATAATGCTTCCAACTTGTTCTCCAAATATATTTTCAAAATATAGTTCCAAAACTGGAAGCAAATAAATTACATTTACCTTAAAATTTAATTAGCTGAAAGTCATCACTGCAAATTGTGTCTTCCATTACAAAATAAAATAGTGAACTGCCAGGCCTGAAATAATTAAGCAATATATTATAATTAAGCAATTTAATTTTGATTTAATTATGATCTATCATACAACTTTTCTTCTGGTTTAAGTGACATTCATTGACAAAATGCTATAATATAAAACAGCACTAGTGTTTACAGCCGATGATGCTGTGTATTTTGCTTCACAGTATTTGGCATTCATCAGAGCATATGGAAAAAGTCTTCTAGTCTGGAATAGCTGGCACATTATTTCATACTACCCATATTATGTACTACATGTTTTTCCCAATTGTCATTTTGTGAGGCAAGGGGGGAAATCATTGCAGACATCAGGTTTGAGCCAAAGTTCATGGATATTAACTGGAATCTTTCCATCAGCTTCGGTCTACTTTTGACAGAGAACTGCTCCCATGTTGTTACAGGGAAATAGTTAAGACCACATGCTTATAAAATATTTATGGAGCTGGATCGTATACATATTCTGTGTCAACATCAACATGATTTTATATTAGGCTAGAGACTGTGAGGGCAAAGGCAGAAGTGATGGGCAGACTAGGAAAACCACTTCATTCAATGCTGCATCAATAAAATTGCTGTAAATTAGCCACCAGATTGCTTCTTCGGAACAAGGCCGACCTCTTATTTTCTTAAAATCTTTTTCATCGTTTGGCAATATTGGAGAATGGCTTTGTATTCCAGCCTATACTTGTGTGCCCTGTTTAATGACAAGAATGGTGAGGATCATTTCAGAAGGTTCATTCTGCCTGCAGTCAGGTCTGCACCTGCATGTCTTCGTGACTGTGGACTTGTAGAATTAAAGTGAAAGGACAAAAAGCCAATTCTCATCTTGATTTAGGGATTTGAGCAGTCTCAGCAACATCCATGAAAACAGTCACATAAGGCAAGAAAGCTCGTGATTCATCGTATTGTAGGCAGTCAGATGCTCTTATGCCCTTTGATTTTGATGTGTTGTCTTTTATTCCTATGTTGATGTTTAAATTTCTCAGGAAAAGGTCAAAGGCCAAATGTCTTTCAGGGCTGAGAGCAATTGTACGCTCAGAGCAATAATGAATGTTTGTTACCTCTGAAGTCCTTTCTCCCTCTGGTTTTCTGAAGAAAAATGAAATCTTTATTCAGATCAGTGATATTTAGGATGCAGCAGAAAATCAGAACAATGTTTTCAGAACCTATATAAATATTTCAGCTACCCTTCCTGTGATGCTGAAATTTCTTTGTGCGTGTCTTCTCACCTTCATCCCATTGGCCCAAAATTCTTTGCTTTGTAACTGTGGTGGGTTGATCCTGACTGGACAGACAGTGCCTATGAAAACTGCTCTATCCCTCCTTTTCTCAGCTAGGCAGGGCAGAGAAATACGAGCAAAGGCTCCTGGATCAAGATAAAGACAGGGAGAGATCACTCACCCCTTACTGTCACAGTCAAAACCCACCCATGGAAAACCAATACGGTAATGTATGCTCAAATAAATGTTTTCCAAATGCCCATTAAACAACATGAAATTAAAAATATGCTGATGTGGGATTATACTTGTGACAGCCTCATATATACTTCAAAATGGCTGCATTTAGACACTCTGCAGATGTTGTATTTTCATGAATACACTGAGACGTGAATAATTTAAGAGAATATTGTCAGTAGCACGTGTCACATGAAATAATTGGAAGGAAAATAGTCTTCACTAAGTGAAGACTAAAATGGATGCAAATCAATTTTTATTTAATATGCAACTCTTAAATAGGAAACAGTAGGTTATTATTTTTGGCAGGAAATCTCAAGCTGTTTTTATTATGTCCTTAACCCTTCATTTATTTTTTATATAGAAACTTGGACCATGATCCACACCTCTGTAACTCTCATAGAAAAATAATTCTGTAAATACATTGAAATTTGTGCATAGGGAGCGGTTATTACCCAATTTGCTTATACTTTCAAATTGAAGACCAAAAGGTAAATCTACATGAGAGTTTTACAGGAATTATGAGGTTTCAAATTTAGCAGTTCCAAAATGCAACACTATTGGAGAAGTGCTCTGAGCAATAAAATTATTCTGGCTGAAGTTAACCCTGCAAAAGACTTTTCTCTCTTGTCTAGTAAATATTTTACGAAGAACATGAAACTATATGCAAATGCAATCATATTTACCCAGTAAGCATGAGCACGTATTTAGTCATTTATTGATAAGATATACATTTCAATTATATTATCTTTTGGGTTTATGTTGTGTTTTTTTTATTCCGACAGCTTTTCCAGGGGTTAAAATGGTGAGCGAAAGTCATCATGAGGCCCTGGCAGCACCGCCAGCAACCACAGTAGCAGCAGCCCCTCCAAGTAATGTCACCGAGCCAGCCAGTCCTGGAGGAGGGGGAGGAAAAGAAGATGCATTTTCTAAGCTAAAAGAGAAGTTCATGAATGAATTGAACAAAATTCCACGTAAGTAAAACTAGATTGATTAAAAAAGCTTCTGTTGGCAGACTAGATTTAACTTGACGTTTTTCTTCTTTGACATTTATTTAGACAGCACACTAAATGTTTTCTAGTCAAAGTTAGAAAAATCAAAAGATAATCCTGGTATTGTAAGCTTCTCAAAATTGATTGGAGTAGAAAAAATAGAGTCCAACTCATATGAAATTTGTGTCTATTCTTGATATGTCAGATTATCTCGGTAAATTTTACTGATTAATTACTGCTGAATCATTAAAACTGAAACTGCAGAACTTCACAGTGGCTCTGGGACCAATAAGCAAAATATTTCCTAACGGTAATTCTTAAGGTTTCATGTTTATGACAAATGCGTGTGGACATACTACCTTAAAGCAATATTTAGCCAGAACTCATAACTGTTGAGAAAATAAGGGAACTTTGTATCTTTGGGGATTAGAAGATGCAGAAAAAAATGGAAAACTGGCTTTTTAACAAGAAAAAAATTAATACATCAGTAATGTATGAAGATAGCCATGCTTTTCCCACTCAGGAATTCTAGATCAGCCACTGAACACTGTTTATACAAGTCCATGTACCTATGCAGAATACTTTAAAAGTACTAATGTGTATTTCTGTGAAATAGAACTAAAGTCATCAGGGTTCTTTTGGTCTGTACTAGAAAGTATAGATTCAAAGTTCAGGCCTCAATTTGTTCACATTTGTGAAAAAAATACAAGCATTAGCTTTGAGCTGTTGTTTATGATAAGACTAGGGTTCTTGAACCTGTCTGGTATGTATTCGATGCTATACACGGGTATCAAATATGGAACTTGTTCAACATTGTTAATGGCATTTTACATAATATGGAAAAAATCCTTTTAATTACTGACTGAGAAATTACCTAATACCACAAGTAGATAATTTTGGCACTTTTGTAGACATGAAGGTGATCTTCCCAGGATCTCCATCAAATACTGGGACTATCTAACATGACTGTATTGAGGGTTTTTTGCCATTTCAAGAAAAAAGTTGAATATTCATTGTACTACAAAGGGCAAAGGACTTGTGTGGTTTTGTTTTTTTTTTTTAAATTAAATATGAATTAGTGCCATTGGCATGTTGGAGCATTTTATATTACAAATAACTTTTCCCCATTTTCCTCAGTAATAAATCCTACATGAATGTACTGTATTACATACAGGTCTGTATGTATTTTTCATTTATAAGCTAACATAAAGATAAACCAAGTAAGTTTAAATAGGCTGTCTACAAAATATTGGGGGCAGGATGGGACAGGAGACCTCATTTCCCTTTTGGAAGATTATAGCATTTCCTCATGATATGTTCCATTTATTTCAGTGGGGAGTTGTCAGCAAGGTGTCTTCAGCCTATTACAAAGCTGAGGATTTAATTGTGGTAGAAAAGTTGTCAGACCTTACCTCTTACAGGTGGCTGCAAATTTTTTGAGAATCTCTCTTAAAACAGCAAAATGTAAATTAGTTCCAACTAAATCATTTTTATAGTGCCTTTCTGGGAATTTCTTGCTGTGTGAGAGAGAAGAAATATGGTGCATGGGCCCCATTGGGACAGCACAGATGCTTGGGTCTTAGAACATTTCTAAGACCATGGACCAGGTTTTTCCTCTGGTAGATTCAAACTGTAAAACTTGAATCTTACACATGGCAGAGGAATGCCATAGTCAGCAGATTCTCTGATCTTTGAAGATCAGTGTCAAGCCTGTTTTCTAGTTCAAGTGCTTTTTATCATTTAAAATTTCCAAAGGTCTCATGTTCATCCCCACATGAGAAGGAAGGCTTTGAATCTCAGTACTTACTGTGAGAGGATTTTTTTTTCAGTGCCCTGTTGTTTATGTGCAAGAGATAAATAATTAACTGTTTTACTTACCTCTGCCTAAGATGCCTGCAGATGGAAAATAAGCCATAATGATTTAATGGATGTATAATAGGATAGAATGTACCCTTGTTGCAAAAAAGCTCACCTGCAATTTGACTTGGTTTGAGTGCTAAAAAGGCCAGGCCATAGTAGGGCTGAATAAATACTATTCCTTCCATGTGGCTTATAATAGAACATTCATTTTTCTAAAATAATATGTTTTGTAGTACACACCAAAGTCAGAAGTTGAATAGTCTAGAGATACTAACTAACTAAAAATATCAGGAGTCCCATTAAGAGTTCGCTTTGCAAACCTACAAGATAGGGTCAGTGCAGTCTAAATTAAACTGATGTTTCCTTCTGTAGTGTATGCATAAGAGAAGTCTTATTTTGTCAACAAAGGATGAATTGAGTAGAAGGCAGACATAAAAGTTCCAAGAAAAAGAAAGGGTCTATTTGTATTAGTATACATATGTTTCAAGAATGGTGATGCAGTATATAAACCACGTTAAAATTTTCAATGATACAAGCAGAAAATCTGTTTTTTTCATTGATTTGTATCTCTTTAAAATAGAACCACATTTTATGGCAGAAGAGTGTAGGCTTCCAAAAGCACACAAATAATTCAGAATAGTGATGTCCTAACATACATTTCACTCTGGATAAAGCAAGTGGGATACTTTTATTGCAATGAGTCGTACAATTAAAGTGCAAGAATCCTGTAAGTTACTGAGGCATAACTGTGAGGAATTTTTTTCTCTACTGTGTGAATTTCTGCATTTTGATTGTGTCTTATTTGCATAATCACAGTACAGTTGTTTTTCCGTAACTGCACTGTGTATAAAAGTCACTCTAACTTAATTGGTTCTTATACTTTCTACCCCTATTTATCTTTAATCTGCAGAATTTTTAAGCTTTTTACCAGAAGGCGAAAAAAGGTACCATCACTGCTTTTATGCTTTGCATCTTAAATGTAGTAAATCCAATACCTGAAAAGAGGAGGAAAATAAAGCAGGTAAAACATCACTTACTCATCTGAAAACAAAATTGCATGAAAACACTTTATAAGACATATTCTTTCCTTCCTCCCTCTCACTGCTCTGGGTCTTTGTCTACAGACTAGGAAAATATCTGCCATACATTTACAGTAAGTGTGTTGCAGCAAGACTGTGGGAATGGCAGCAGTAGCTTTTGGGTGGAGACTTTAAATGTCAAGATACTGATACTAAACATACACAAATAAAACTTGACGGTAATCAGCGTTAGATTACTTAATAAGCATCTTTGTAAAAGCAAAGTGATCCAGGTGTGTTTTCTAAGAACACATTACTGTATGAGCAGGAGACCTCGTTCTGCCAGCAAGGTGAATAAGACAGCAAAAATGCAATAAAATTCCAGCATATATCTGACTAAATAATGATATGCTATTAATGCATCGTGTACTGGAATAGCTGTAATAGCTGAATGCATTGGATCCAGTATACTATCATTACCTGTATAATAGGAAGATGTTACATATTTCCAATGCTCTTTGATGTCTTATATTGTAATTGAATAAAATCCTAAATTTCGGTACGAACCATATCCTGAAATGTATGGCTGGCTTGCAACTCCATTTGGCCTCAGTAGCTGGTGCTCAAAAGCCCTAAATTTGATTAGTCATGTACAACTGACTAATAATCCCCCAGACCAGGAGCTCAAAACTCTGTGATAATTCAGGCTAAAACCCGATGTTCTATGCAGACTTGTTTCACATTCTTTTACAGAGACAGGGGTTTTTTTGCTCTCCTTGGCTTCGTGAATAACTATCAAAACAAAATGGGACTGAAGGCTGTAGAGGGAACTGTAATAAAAAATGTAAAAATAACTAAGACTCAGGTCTGGTTTAATACTAAATAATAATAGCTTAGTAAACTGATGTACAGAGTTGTAGGTATATTTGGGTAATTTATCAAATAAAATAATTCTAGATTTATATATTTAGCCATTTAAGTTAAAATTTCAGCATTCAGCAGTCATCCTAGACACATCTCATCGTTTTTTCCTCCCTGCGGGCATCTGCTGTTTTGCCCTTCTGCCTTTCTTGATCGATCAGCTGAGGTTGTATTAAGAGTGGTTACTACCCTCTATAAATGACAATAAAGTTAATTCCTTAATTTTTCATTCCTATGTAGCATCAAGATAGTACCAAATTATGTCTGTTATTAGAAACTGAGGGATTTGTGCATGGGGTCTTTGTGAAAAAGAATTTTTATGAAGCTTGTTCATTTGCAGAAAATGAATTCATTAGGCTTCTCCTAATGGTTCCTGGAGTACAGGTGTCACTGGAACATGGAGGAGAGGGCACATTCTTTTCTAAGTTCATAAAAAAGAAAAAAAATGCTGATAATAGAATCATTTCAGATTTAAAAACTGGATTAATAGAGTAGACATACCATTAAGTCAGAATAAAGCTTGCAGCAATAGCTATAATTTATATTTCCACAGAACCTACTAGTGTTAGTCACTGTCTAAAATCTTAGGTTAGCTGGAAAAAACCTGAGTCTCTGCTTCAAATGTCATCTTGATTAGTAGCTAACTGCCTGCAGAAATGAGGATTACATATACATATGTTCACTTATACATATATATATGTATGTAAACATACAAATTTGTGAAAACAAAAAGTAGAGTTCTCAGCTTAGGAACATTCTGACATTGGCAAACTCTATTAAGGCAAAGGACATCTGTAAGGAGAGATTTAGGGGAAAATAAAGAAGTTTCTTATTCTTCAGGAAGGTCTGAAGAACAGTGCTAGAGGAAGTGGGACAGCATAAATTCAAGTCTTCTTGTCACCCTTCCTGTTATCAAATCATTGGCAGTTACTCATACCAAGCAAATACATGCAGCTTCCCTGGGGAAGAAACAGGGAAAATTACAAATAAGGATTTATTTTGGAACACAGAACAAGTACAAGACAGAGCTGTTGCAGTACAATATTAGAGGGAGGGAAAACCATTATTTCTAAATATAGCTATTTAAATGCAAATCTCAGACTACTTTTTTTTCTCCCTGAACCCCCCAGTCCCAGAGTGCAGTGATTACAAGAGAACGTCATCGTTTTTTTCATTAAATAGAAGTTGCTGTCTCCTGTTGGTAGGAAAAAGCTTAAAAATGCTGCCCATACACATCCAGACACCACAAATATCGTGAGACAAAAACAATTCAACTCTGTTGTTTTAGAAACTCATAATATGAAAATGCTGTCATTATTTTTAGGGGTTCAGAATATTTTGATTGCTTTAAATTAGGAATCCTGAAAATACGGCTTTTAATTCTCAAGTGTCTAAATAGATACTGAGGGGTAGAAGAATGGAAGTGAAAAGCTCATGAAGCGGATGAAAATCCTTGTCTGGAAGGAATATCATGTAGTCTCAGATCCCACCAAATTATACACCATCGATATTTTAATGATTGATTCTGTCATGAAGATTTTATTTTTTTTTACGTTATCACATTTTTACAATCCATGAGTTATTTCTGTGTGCCTTCTGATAGGTTCCCCTTAATATGTCCTGTGCTTAAACTTTTGGATCCATGACAGCTGCCAGTTTGATCCTCATATAGGACTGAGCGAGGAACCTCAGGCTGTTAGAAGTACAAGATGCTCTAGCGTGACCTAGAAGTGCTGCTGCAGACTGTAGCTGGATCAAGCACTGGCAAACAGACATGCTTACCAGGAGGTTACATAAATCAAAATGGTTTGGGTTGGAAAGGACCTTAAAGATCATCTAGTTCCAACACCCCAGCTGTGGGCAGGGCCATGATCTCCTTCAATCAAAGCAAACTCATGCATCTGACACACTTTGGTCTGAGGGAGGACCCTGTTCCTACACTGGCTGGTATCTTGCTCCTTGGACAAGCCAAGGAAGAAAAGAGAAATCAGAAAAGCAGACTCCTACAACTTGAGCCGAAACACCAGCTGCAGCACCCTCCATTCCCAGCACAGGTAGAGCCTGTCACAGGCTAAACTCATGTCCTCTTCTGCATCCCCTTGAGAATGCACTGTCCTGTCTGAAAGGAAATACTGTCTCTGAGCCAGAAGCACACTGGGAAGGTAACCTCAGTGTCAAACAGAATTATGCATTATTGATTGTATGTGTCTGAAACACCGTTTTCAGAAACAGCAGTTGGGTTTGAGTTGTATAATCTGAAAGGAAGGGAAAGAGAAGCAAGTTCTCCTGTAAAATACATGATGCTGAAAACATTTCAGCAAAATATAAAACAAAAAACTCTGTTCATATTAACTTTTAAAACCAAGGGAATTAAATTCATTTGTAGCAGAAACAAGGGTGAGCATCTACCTTTGTTTGGTGACGGTATTTTAACAAGGGATGTCAGAGTACCCCCAAGGGTCTCCTCTACCACATCCCTGTGATTATTATTTTATATGTTACAACTCTGGCAGGTATTTTATTGCACTATAGATATGTCAAGTTGTGCCAGTGCCTTATAAATTGAGTAGAGAATTCAATTTACAAGCAGAAAACCGAACATGGTTGCTGTCTTCCTCTGAGTTTTGGGAATGTATCTTAAAATTTCATTACTTCTTGTGAGGGAAAGTGCACTAAAATTGTGTTTAAATGCATAAAAGAAACACAGTCTTTATTAACCTTTTCCAGACTTACCTGCATATGAAGTATCTATGGAATTACACATTATCTGTTATAGTTGTTTGTAATCTTGCTTGAAAAATGAGAGTTCATGAAATGATTGTTCTGAACTGTAAACTGAGAATAAATTTAAAGATTGAGTCTTAGCAGTGTACCGCATAAAAGATTAAAAGCACTGATGACTACGGTTAGTAGATTTGCATTTTAAAAGTATGGTTTAAACGGGCAGTGAAAATATAGGAATTACTGTTAAGACTGATATTCCATCCTTACCTCAACTACTTGTGCCTAGGCACTGTGGCAAGCTAGAAAATATTCTCTCATGTTTTTGTGAGAACCAAGAGTAGATTGCTCTGTTATTCTGAGCAACTGTTGTTGGCACAGCTGAAGAACAGAATATCATTCTGTGTTGTTATTGTTAACTGTTCTGCTTAGAACTGCATGAGTTTGCTGCTGAGAATTATCCAAACTAAAGCCTTCCCTGAGGGATTATAATTATATAATTCCTTCCTTATTTTGGTTGACATATGTTTTTTAATGTGTTTACACTTTTTTGTGAAAGAGAAAAGAAAGCCTTTACTGATAAATGAATTGTTTAAAATATGTGGTCATCAATGCCACGTTGCCAAGGTGGGTGAAATACTAAGCCACTGACCACCAACAGGAGCTTTCAGGAATGCTGTAGGTCCATAGCATCCTTTCATATATTCCTTTTATCTTTTTAGTCTTAGCTTGTATTTCAAGCAAGATCTTGAATGGGTCTAGATCTGAACATTGGTGCTGCTTCCAGAACATGCAGCCACTTTGCAAGAGCTGTGGAGGTGGCCTCAAATCTTCAGAACTTGCGTAGACTTTGCTCTGACTCCACAGAAAGAAGCTGTGCTGCTGAACTTGAATAACTGCCTCATGAAGGCTGAGTTCCAGCTGGTAGCTGAACAAGCCATCTGCCTACTCCTGTGCAGATTTCTGAATCTAATCTTAATTATCAACTTCAGCAAGAGCTCCCTAATTTGCTCACAGAGCCTATATCATCTGGGGGCATGTTTCAGTAATGTAGCTGGCACTGTTTTCCTATTGCAGTGAGAGCCACCAAAATGACAGATAAAGTTTATCATTCTAAATGGGAAAGGCATGTCAACCCACATCTTTAAAAGGACCTCCAGAAATTACCGGGCTTTCTACACTTACCTTTAAGGAATCAGGCTCTAGAAGTTGAATTTATGAATCTAAGTTAAATGCATTGGTCCTCTTCAGAATGACACAGAAACAGGAGGCCCAGGTTTATCCAGAAGGAAAAAACTGGTGTCTTCAATGGCACTGGTCTCACAGACTTTGATATCCAGGAAGACCTTGGTTAAGGCCGTTTAATAGGCAGATTCACAGCCTGAACACACTTTTCCCTGGGCTTAGAGACCTAATTTCTCTCACTTTGAGAATGATTGTTTCTCTGTTTTCTGTCGATGTACAGTCTGATGAAGAGCAAGGGAACTCACAGAACCAGAGACCTGGCTGAAGGGACAGCATATGCATTTTGCTGTGAAATGCCATTGGACAAAATGAGTAAATAAGGCTGGGTATTTAGGGTTCCTTGCTCTTAAACAAATGTCTCTGTCTCAGACTAGGCTACAGAATATGACCACATGAATCCTGTGTTTCTTTCCTACCTGTTCCTGCAGGAAAGGCAGATCCAAGTTCATTTTCCAGCTTGATCTCTTGATTTCCTTCAGTCTCAAGAAGACCTGAGACTCAGATATTTCAATCTGCAGTCCTTGCTGGCTTGTATTGTGAGTTTGAAGCAGCCACACAAACCATTCGTTTGACATAGGGGTGGAATAGAGGTGGCAGTTCCTTAAAGAGAAAGGGAGAAGGAGTATACAAAAGCTGGTGAGCTGCCAGTTGGTTTGAAAGCCATTTTCACATGGGAAGCTTTCTTTCCCGTAGACCTGTGTCATCACCCCATATGGCTGTACCCCAGTGGGGAAGAAACCTCCAGGACTAAGACAGGCATCAGATTTTTTCTTTACTGGAAACAGTTTACAGAGAGGCAATACAGTCTTCATATAGTCAACAATGTTGACAATAATTTTTACATCTTTCTTACAGATACTTTTATGGTATTTCCTTCCTTACCAGATTGCATTGAATTTTCTATTTTCCTTCTGTGTTGTTTCATTTATTTATTTATTAACACTTTTCTTCTAGCCAAAACTCACATGAAAAAATTGGCACAAGCAATATACTTGCTAACCCATCAATCAGACTTGTTATTCTTTAGGCTTCAATCTCATGTTTCCTCCCAAACCAGCTATTTTATCATATTTCCTAAGACCTCAGTACCCCATTTTCAGCAAACACATGCTCTATTAGCAGCTGCAATATAGCATTTCATGTCTCAACGCTGGAGTCAGTTATTTGTAATATGCCGTGGGTGCAGATTTACTTGCAGCATGGGCAAGGCAAGGAGAACAGAAAAAGATAAGGCAAACTTACTATTCATAAATTTCAACCTAGCATAGCATTTTAGATTACAACTCGGTGATAGCAATCACTTTATAGGAAACCATTCCAGAATACTGATTTCTAAATTCTCTTGCCTCATGAAATATTTATTGATGAGTTTTAAGTCCTAGGACAGTGAGGTGGCCAGGATGATGGCAAGTAGTATTTTGGGTGGAGAGGACCAGTGGACAAAAAAATGTTACCTGAACTCAGGGCATAGCATTAACGATGATAACATAGCATAAACAAATGTCAGTGTTGACTGGACAATTCCGAAACAACCATGAATTTATTTAACAATGATTATATGGTACAAAAATACTCCTGCACACTGCTTTTCTTGATATGCAGGAAGAGACAAAATGGAAAAGGAAAATTATTTACAACAATATTTTTTCTGTTCAGTTAATGCATTAACTGAAGTGTTTAAACTGTGCAACATTCTTTCTTGATTTGCATCAGCTCATTTTTGTTAGGAACCTGCTGACAGCTAGGCTGGCTTTGATTCTGCAGAATGCACGGATCTGTCCAACATCACTACTACGTCTCAGAAAACTGCTAAAATTTTATAATAATAATGACGAAGCATTTTTATTCTGTTGAACCAAATGTTTATCCCAATAATTCCTGTTAGAAAAGGAACGGAAAATATACCTGCTTTAAAAACAAACAACCAAACCCCTAAATTGTGTCCCCATTACATAAAATAGTTTGTGATACCAAATCCCTAAAGGCATAGCAATACTAGCTGAACCTTGCAATGCTGGATGACTGCAAATTGGTGAACAAGTTTTTTCTTGTTTTCAAATCTCTTTTCTTAACTGACCAACACCACTCCTGTAAATAACTCAAAAGGCAACAGAATTACATTCTTAACTTGATAGAGCAATGCAGGAGTGACATGAGTATGCAGGCTGAGTCCAGGTACTGAAATGATACCCAGCAGATTTTAGAATCTCAAAAGATTTAATCTGGTAAAGTATTTAAATACTCTAAACTCCTGAATAGTGCATCGAATTAAATTTGTTACACACAAGTGGTTTGGATGATCAAAACTGTAAACACTTACTTTTCAAATATGTCCTATAATTTACCAATGAACTGCTACAGTAATTCATATTTTAATGTAAATTAATTTCACTTTTGCTATGGTTATTTTAAAAATTTGTAACTCTACAAGTGATGTAGTTTTAGAGACATGTATCACACACACGTGTAGTGCTAGTAACCAATTTCTTTTCAGACCTTCATAAATACCAGTATAATTATTTTACCTTCCATTTAATTTTTGTAGGCTGCTTTCTGAGACTTGTGCCTGCTTTTGTCACGTGGGGTATTATCACAACACACGTTTTCATGATTGTTGTCATAAAAAGAGCATTTAGGGCAGTTGTTAAGTTTAAATGATCAGTAGAGTGCTACTTTGAGATCACTTGGGATGGGGGGACACACACAGAAATTTTCCAATGGAAGCCATTGGAAGAATATAATTACCTCACTTTGGACATTAGCCAACCCTGCAAACATCCAATTTCCACAGATGTGATTGAAGTTCTTTCCATTTAGTTTAATGAGAGTTGGATGGGGCTGTAAGGCATTACAATCCTTTAGGGAAAGTCTCAGGGGATCTTTCATCACCAGAAGAACCGAGAATGTTGGTTTTATGCTTCCCCCAAAGTACAGCAGCCCTTGCATCAGCATGCCTCCACTGCTGTTCCCTAGCATTACTGGCTCAGGGGGAAGCAGGACACCATGCTGCTGCTTTCTGTGCCTGAGAGGAATCCAGGATACTGGCAGATGATGTTGTTTAGATTTCTTCTGGGCTTAGGTCATCCATGAGCTTTAGTGAGTTGTTCAGCTCTTTCTGTGGATGTACTGGAGTGCTGTAGCAAAGAACAGGGAGTAGATGTGATGCCCTCCTTTCAGCATTGATTGGCACTGAAAAGCATCTCAAGGTCTGTGTCAGACTGTCACAGAGTTCATTGGCTGGACCTCAGCAGTGCTTTAATCCTTATGGACAAAATTATAGGATTGCTTCCAGTGCTACTGATAGTACCTCTGTTTGGGCAGACTTCTTTGATCTTTCCCCTGCTATCAGGGAAATTGTAAAGTGTTAGGAGCATACATTGTATCAGTCCTGTATGCTAAAATGGATCACATTTACTAGATTAACAAATGCCACTATGTCTCTCTTGTTTCAAAGTTGATTTTAATTTGGTTTGTTTTTTTGTAAGAGGTGAAGACAAGCTGTAATATATCAACATAGGACTTAAATAAATAAATGTTGTTGGGGTGTGCATTTACCATCCAGTTTACAAACTTAACTTACTAGGCCCAATTCTAGTAAGTCCTCATTAACATCTGTATTGTGGGGATGTTTTATTACAGAAGTTTGTTGTTCATGCAGCATTGTCATCATGAGAGCTGGGAGCCATTAGCAGACTGAAGTATCAGTGAGGATTCCTGATGTAGCAAAGCAATGCTGATATTCCCTGCTTTCCCACAATTTTATGAGGCAAGGAAAATAAAGGGTCTGTAATGACATTTTGGGAGTAGAGAACTGAAAGCTGTAAAATATCTCTGTTCTTGTCCTGATGCTGGGTGAACATAAAATTCTCTTTTCTAAAAAAAATTAGCAGTGATTCCTTCTTCTAGAAGATGCAGCATTTGCTTCCAGCAGATAGATGACCATTAATGACAGTCAGTATATGTCTTCACAATCATCACGTCAATAGGTCTGATATTCTGAGAATTACTATTACAGAGCATGTTGACAGGATGTATGACTTGTAAACATTAGAGGTCGTGTCTGTGAACTGAAAGTAAATGATAACCAATTTGTGACTTATATCGCCACTTCTTTTCACTCTCTTTCATCTACTTTCTCTTATCCTTAATTCTTCCTGGTTCCCTCATCACACAGCCCCTTCTTTCTCTCATTTACACCTCCTGCCTCTCTAGAAAAAACCAGTTTTGCCATACTAAGACTTGCATGGAGAATACCATTACAGGAGGAAGGAGGAAAGTTAAAGCCTTTGAAATGTTTTTGACATATGGCTGAGAGGCTTAAGGCTCCCCGACAGTGCTAGTCTCTGCTCTGTTTTCCAGGCTGTCTGTCCACCATAGGATACTTCTGATGAACAAATATAAACCAATATTTGTCTACTTTTCCTTCTACTTCACACAAAGCTTGCTAAGAAGGACTGAAAAGCCTTCAGCTAACATTTTAGTAAAGCAAACTGAATACTGATGTGTATTTTTTTAGTAGCTTCAAGACTAATGTACTGTAAAATGCACATTTTTTTCTTGTCACAGTGGCAGAAGTCATGAGGGTAGCTGGTTTTTTGCTCAAGACTAACGTGGCTCCTGTTAGTGGTTGTTCTTTATCCCACAAATATGTTGAATGTTCCTACACTGAACCATGAACAAGAAATCTCGTAACCCTGCTCAAGTGTTTTCTAACTGCTGCTAATTACTGCTAGTTGGACAAGAAACATTTTTGGAAGGAGGATAGAAAAGTGTGTTCCATAGGACCCTGCGATGTCAGTCAGCAAAATTGTGTGTGACCTCAGATAAGGATCAACAACTGAGACAAGCCAGGATAAATTGCAGCATTGCCAAGTTTAGAGAGAAGCCAAAGGAAAATTGGTCACAGTACTGGCTTCCAGGAGGTTGTTCCCCGGCATGAGCTGGCTCAACTTGAAGGCATGTGAGGCCAATTAAATAACTCTGAGCCACTTGCAGGGGATATGTCTCTCAGAAGCTGCTTTCATGAAGGGATAGAAGGGCTATTGATCAAAATATATAGTCTTCATGTTTGCCTTAGTTAAAATACTATGACTAGAGAGTTGTTTAATAAGGTTTATTTTGGGTTGGTATTTTTAACTCCTCAGTGGTTGAATCTGTAGAATCCACTGCAGAGATATTGGATCTCTAAGCCATTAGCAGTGGTAAATGGCATTTAGTTTTGCTCCAGGAAAGGATTTCTTCTTTCATTGTGCCACCTCTACCATGATGTGCCAAATAAATATAACTAGCATCACTTACATTAGTGGAGTATCCTGGGACAACACTGCCAACATAAATTACTTATGATTTAGGATGGGTTTAATACTAGTCACAGCACAAAAAAATATTACCTTCCAAACTTACCACATATTGCAGGTAGCAGAGACAAAAACTTTATCCTTATTAAAGGGCTATTTCACCATAACAATGAAATTTATTGGCCCATTTTTACCTGCCAGCTTCCTTCTTGTATACTATAGTGATTGTTTATGTAGCCACAACTTTGGCTCTGAAGTTCCATTGAAAAGGAATGCTAATGAGGTCTTCCTTTTCCTTAGCTCAAGGACAGGCTCCTCACTGCCTAGCCGACCCAGGAGTTTGTGACAAGTCAGATTAGAAACTGTCATCTCAAAATAAGCAGAAGTTTTCTTCTGATTTCTGGAAACACTCTTTGAGATTTCACCAAACAAACCTTAATTTTGCTGTACTGCAGAGTAATATGCTAATGTCAACAATCAGAAAGTGAGGCAAATATTTGTAGATTTTTTTCTGAAATAATTTGTGCAAACCAATATAATTTTTCTGCGTTCCTTGGTTATTGAAATTATTAAAAAGGCAGCAGAAGGTTAAGATTCAAATTTTACTGAGCATTATGCTCACTAATATAGTTGACTTTGAACTCAAGAAGTTAGAAATTTTACATGTTGTTTCTAAAAATAATTTCTATCTTACTGTATCTTGTATCTTATCTGATTTTTACCATATAAAAATTACCATTCTCTATTTGTGGTGGCTTAAATCTCTGTGCTGATTTAAAGACAAATAACAGGTGGCTGAGCCATAGTAAAGCCTTCATATGTTATAAAAGCAGGTTGTCCTATGAATACTATACACTGAGTGAACACAGGAGAAATGTGAGATCAAAGTAATACAAGAGTAAAAGTAAAGATAATAAATAAAAATTAACAATAAATAATGACTAATTAGTAAATTTAATAATACATAAAAAGAGTAAAGAAAGTAAATATAATGTCCTTAATGTGATGTTTGTACTACACATTTGTATCACACTCTAAAAGCTCCAAATTGCACTGAAATCAAAATATGATGTAAAAATAATAATGTATTTAATGATAATAATATATTTGACAGTCCCCTTTCCATTCATTTGGAAATGTTTGATACCATGATGAAATCACAGAATCACAGAATCATTTAGGTTGGAAATAACCTCCAAGATCATGAAGTCTAGCCTTTGAGTGAACACCACCATGTCAACTAAACCGTAGCACCAAGTGCCACATCCAATCGTTTCTTGAACCCTTCCAGCAATGGTGACTCCACCGTCTCTCTGGGCAGCCTGTTCCAATGCTTAACCACCCTTTCAGTGAAGAAATTCTTCCTGATGTCCAACCTGAACCTCCCTTGGTTCAGCTTGAGGCCATTTCTTCTTCTCCTGTTGCTTGTTGCCTGGGAGAAGAGGCCAATCCCCACCTGGCTACAACGTCCTTTCAGGTAGTTGTAGAGAGTGATAAGGTCTTCCCTGAACCTCCTTTTCTCCAGTCTAAACGACTCCAGCTCTGTCAGCCATTCCTCTTATGATTTACTCTTTAGAACCTTCACCAGCTTTGTTGTTCTTCTCCGGCACACTCCAGCACCTTAGTGTCTTTCTTGAAGAGAGGGGCCCAAAACTGGACACAGTACTCAAGGTGTGGCCTCACCAGTGCAATATCAAGATACATCAATAAATACATCAAGAAAATCTGTGTCTGAATAAAATTTCCCTTGTATAAAGTTAAAAATTGTGACCTTCATGTTACATATTTAAGAGAAATAAAACGCCTTCTTTTAGAAGTCTCTGTTACCCTGAGGCTTTTCAGGGTAGTGCATAGTCCTGTTAACCACTGGTGCACATATTCACATATTCATTCTGCTGCATGGGCCTCTGACACCCTGTGCAACACATAAACCCCACCCTAATACAAGTATTGTGAAAAATGCCTTTTTCAGTCTTCTACGATGGAATTTCACACCAAAGTATAGAAAAATACCATGAAAATTACTATTTTAACAATTTCAGACTGAAAATTAGTAATGACAGCAAAATATCCCTTTTATATGAATCACCATGCTTATCTTTCCTAGGTTAAAGGAATGCAGTCACTAACATGCAGTCCTTTTTTTTCCTGTGTATTACTAAGTTCACCTCAAGACTTAATCCTACAAACATTGTCCAGCATAGTTTTGCTGAAATTAATGTAGTTATTTATAACTAAAAGGAGTCAAACTGGAGCTCTACTTATCAGCAGCAAAGAAAATTACTTTAATGGGACAACTTTGAGATTTTTCATCATTTATGATTTCTTTTTCATAACGGAGCCCTCTACCTACATTTTTTTGAACAGCAGACCCAATTTTTCCTATGGGATTTATCTGTCACAGAATCAGTTTGCTGACCTTCTAGGAGAGTGTCATATCTACACTACAGTTCTGGCATGCTTTCACTCCATGAATCTGTTTCAATACAAAGTCTTGTATTGAATGTGGAGAATTGCCCAGGAATACAGAGCCATGCCTGTCCCAGAGTGTCTAGGACATATTGGAATTCAACATTTTATCAATCTGGATATTACTAAATTCAGCATTTTGACAATCTGGTGAGCCATGAGAAAGGGCAAAAGAAGAAAAACAATGAGACCTGGAGAGCCTCTTTACTCTGCATGGATTCACATTCCTGCCAAGCACCATACATTTCTATCTTTGGCTTTCAATAAACATAGTTATTTTAGGTTGTAATAGAATCAAGACAGTTCAGACTACTTCTCTAAGGTGGGAATGCACAGAGTATTTTTGTCTACTGGAGTACCTCATGGAAGTATGTTGTGATGATATTTTCTTTTTATCAAGATTTGTCCTCCTTTGACCTTCCTTCATCTGAGTATAGCTGGTTTACCCATTTAAAGACAGTTTTCTAACATGGGGTTTCAGACCTGAATTTCTGAGAAGGAAAAACAAGACATTATTTCATTACGTTGTGGCCATTTTAGTTCTCAGTGCTAGAATCGGTTGTGGAAGAATTTCAATTGAGAGCAATAAGTTTTCATACTGAATAAAATGTCTGTGGAATGTTTATTTGCCTAGAAAAAAATCTGAAATAAAAATATTTTAGAAGAAATCACTCGATAAGACAATGTTTTGATGATGCTTGATTTTGCTGTGTGCTGTCACTAACATAACACATTTGCAAAAGTGTTTTTTGTAGAGTTCTGCCTTAATAAGTGAGGCTAAAGGATGACATAGCTTTAAGCTCTTTTCTTTTTTCCAACGGTATCATTTTGTGTAATGAAAGGACATTACCTCCCCCAGTCAATGTGGCTTCCATTGCTGTTGTATTGTAATTGTGGATACCTTGTGAATGAACAATTCCAAAGCAGCTACGGAGAATTTATTTGCTGATTATTCACCTGTTATTAAAGTGGTTCCAAATGAAGTGAAATGGCAGACACACTCGCTCTTGGAAGCTCTGTCCAGCTGTAAAAGGAATTCTGTGTGTTCTCTGCAGTGTTCAAGCAGCTTTACAGATGCATCATATTTAATTAGATTAGTTTTAATTAGACTGAGGATGCAATTGCATCTGTGAATCACTATTAGTCTTTTTGAAGCACTTTCAGCCAATAACAAACCACCATCTCATTTGCATTCATTTAAATGGGTTAACATTTTGCTTGCTGGAATAATCACTATGGAAGAACATGTATAACTTAGAGATTAATGTGTTATTGTCCTGTGGCACCATATGCAGAAAGTGAAGTAGCCTAAGAGACAATCATGCAAGGAAAGAAAAAAGGAAAGTGCTCTGGAGAATTAATTCACTCTTAAATAAATCTTTCTGAGGTTCCATTTATACTTATTTAAATTCCTTTAGAGCTCTTACTTTCCAAGGTAATCTTTGGACTTTATTGATTGCTCATCTACCATTAATGTTTATTTTCTTTATGATCTTTTTATTTTTATTTCTTCATGCTTCACAGAGCCTGTTTTCCTTTGTTGCCTCTCTCTTTCTGTTCCAAGCTTAACTCAGTTCTGAGGAGGTGGAGGATTAATTGTTCAGTACTGGTGATGATACAGGTTTGAAAGAATTGTTTGTCAGCTGTTGAAAAGTTCTTATTAAGAGAGAGCAGAGCTGCTTCTTTAGTTAATGGCAGAGTACTTGCAAGAGCAATTGGAAAGCTGGAACAGAAACCTCACTGGACAGAATTCATCAGGACCATGACCATTGGTTTCAGCAGACTGACTTGTAATTCCAGAAGTGGTTATTTTTCTTAGGCTTAGTTATAGCATTCCCTTTTAATTTTAATTTCTCTTTCTTGCCAAACTTGAGGTTAATCACTTCAAATCCAATTGTATTTATATAGAGACACAGCAAGAACTCTGCTATGTACTTCTAATTTTAAGATTTGATTATTTTTTTCAGCCTCTTTGATCAGCGGCAGTGAAATTAATCCAATAAGAAGAAATAGGGTTTAATTAAATGATTTTAATAACTCTTGACAATGCACTTTTGACGATGAGGGGATGCAGTGGTTGTTAAATAGCAGTAAGAAAATGTGCTCATTAAGAGCAGCTGCTAAGGCTGGCTGTAAATCCTGGAGCAAAATATTACTAAGTGAAAAATTTATTTGGTAATAAAATGTATGCCAGTCTCAGGAGAGAAACATACACAGGATGTGGGGTTAGGTTGATTGCTCTCAAGTTTTAGTGGCATTCTTTGTGATCCTTAAGTCTGCTGGCTGCCCATTTTTAAAAAGAAAATAATACTTTTCTCTGGCTGTACAATTAACAAATCATCCTTCAGAAAGCAATTCAAATATAAGAAGCAATGAACATGGGGTGGTGTCAACCAGAGGACTGTAGGTCGAAGCCTAGAGCTTTAGAGTCAGACCCTGATGACTGTTCACTGCAGTAAAGTCAAGCAAGATTGTTTAATAATTGATTTTCAGAGCTGGCATAAGGTTCTGTTTCCTGTCCTCTTCCCAGTGAGCAGAAGCAGCTGTAACATTTCTACATTGAGTTTTCATTGTGCCCTTCACAGGAATGCTTCACTTAGTCCGACCTGGACGTACCTGTAGGATCAACCTGTGCTGAGCACAGTCAGTGTCAATAGGATGGAGGAAAGGATACCCTTTCTGTGAATTGAGCCTGTACAACTAGATCTCATAAGGGGTGCAAGTGCCTAGAATGTGTCTGGTTTTCATTTGGACAGCATAAGGCACAATTGACACCTACTGCAGATAATCAAAGATGGAGTCTGGTACTGAGAGAGGGGATTTATTTCCTTCTGTCATATCCAGGAAAAATGACTGACATCATTTGAGAAAACCTTGCACCCTGCATTTAGTATTACATGGCTGGCTTTCAGACTTAACACAGGTGGGAGGCAAGGGGTCTCAGAACAATGAAAAGCCTCTAGACTGGCTGTCCAGCAGCAAGCCAGATACAGGGATTTAAAATGGAGGTTTTTCATCTGAAACACTTAGCACATGTCTCAGAGCAGCATACTGGTTCACTGGTCCACTTAACATGGGGGAATGAAAATTCCCTGTTGAAGGATAGATGCCTACAGCCCTTCTTTTTGATGAATGGGGGGTAGAACAAGGCTGGTATCTTCTCATACTAAACTGGTAGCACAGCTCACCACTCGTAATATATATAATCTTTATATATTAATCTGATAGTTAGAGTGCTCTTGCAGGAAATGGAGGCAGAATAAATTCCTTCATTCAGCCAAAAGCTTTCAGCACTTCTAACTAATGCTGAAGTCATGGCATTGTGTAGGAAATAATTCAAACTATAGGACAAAATGAGAGGGGAGAACAGATTTCTGGTTCCCATTATCAATACTGATACATTTTAGAGTCAGCAGCAATTACCAAATAGAATATAGAAGTCGATGAAAAGTCTTCTTAGTCATGGTTCTTCCTTTGTCCCTTGCAGAGTCATACTTTACCCTCTATGTCATTTTTTTTTAAAGGGCGATCAAAGTACTAGATAAAATTTTAAGGGAGAGTTGCTGTCTTAAGAGACAGGCTGATAGTAGTTGCTTTTGCTTGATAAGTCAACAAAAAAAGCGTTGATACAAACTACTTGTATTAATACAGACAGACCATACAAGAACATTTTGTGCTGTCCTTCAGGATGATATGTGAACTACAAAACAGTCTTTTCCAGGCTGTTTTTTCACATCCACATCATCCCCTAAACTAAAACTATCAACTTATAGTTACAGCTGTAACACACTCATGGCCTAGCTGGATATAAGCCTGACTAGAGCTCATGTAAACTAATTATTCAGGCTAATTAGCAGGAGGCTGAAGCACAACACAAAAGAAAACATATTCCAGGCATGCTGAATTATTAACTTACAACACTGCTAGGTAGGTGAATTGAGAAGCACAGCAACAGTGAGGAGTGTGCTATATATGTACCTTACAGAAGTAAAGATGAAGGAAGCAAGAAATAGTAGTATGTAGGAAATGTGGATTATGGCTTCAAATGCAGCCTGCAGCTTTGTCTTTCCACAGACCTAAAGAACTGTATCTATACATCGACCATATAACACTAATTTCAACATAGTAACATGAAATTACAGGCCTGAATACATAAGTGTTGTGTTCTTGGTCCCTTCAGGGAACTGACCACTTTTCCAAGAAACACAGCTTCACTGGTCTTGTACAGGTAGCTTTTAATGCCTCCTAGCAGCAGTTTTAGCTTGAGGAGCACTTTTAACTTCTTCCAGACTGAACAAGAAATAAGACAAACTTATGCCTAGTATTTGCACAAACCATTTTGGATAGAATTGTGACCTTACCTCAATGGAACAAAATTTCAGCTTTTGTATTTATGGAGACCAGAAAAAAGCTCTGGAGTTCTTGTTCTTAAAAGGATAGTCTTCCTTCTTAGGAAGCATGACTCCAGATTTGATTATATCTATTAATGAGGTCAAATGATCCTTTTAGACTGGTAGCTAATGTAAACCAAATCTATTTATCACTTTGGCAGTGGTTCCTGCAACAACGTTAATGATCATTACAGCATTTATAGTTTGCCAGTCAGGAATGGTGCTTTTTGTGCAAAATGGCAGAAGTTAGTAATCAATCATCATCATCCTCATCATAATTGTGCTGCTAAATGAGCTTCTGAAAAAGAAGAGCAACATGGCTATTCAACTTAATTGTACCTTGAATATAGATTTTTTTACTACAAAGGCCACTACTGATATGGGCTTGCAGCCTTGGTAGCTTCTTGCGGAATAAAAAAGGTTCAAAATACTAGGCAAGGGCCCAACCCATATTTAGATTCTTTGCTTGAGTCTTTTAAAATAAAACTGAACACTTAAAAAGAGAAAGAAAGGTCAAAGCCTCCTATTGTATTAAACAGCAGATGAAAACAACATTCTGTCTGAGTTGTATACAGTCTGTAAATAATCAAATTTCATTTTTCTTTATTAGCAGTGTGTCTCATAACATGCGGATTTATGGTATCTTCTAATATACGTCATGGTGACAGCTGTGTGCTGATGGAACTGAAGAGGCATCTGCAAAAGCTGTTGTGCACATTGATATCAGGGGTACTTTGTTGGCAAGTTTGTCTTGGCAGGGAGGGAACAAAGGGATCTCTCTTTTGTGGTGCTTTTTGAGGCAGAGGTGAGGCTTGCCATAAGAACAGGTCTGTCTTTTCATCCCACCACTGGGATGAGGCTTAGTATAGCTGGGCTGTCAGTACCTGCTCTCTCATAATTTGTGCAATTGCTATGAATATCCTGACCAGCATATCTGCTTAATAGATGGAGGTCATGAAAAGATTTTAGTTTGAATGCCTGGGGTAGGCCCGGGACCATTCAGTCCTTCAGTGGGCACCCTCCAGGCAGTCTGGCACACTGCACTCTGCAGAACAGATCACCTTGCTGCCCTGGCCGACCAGGCATGCATCATATAAAGGTGCAGCAGAGCCCACACCATCATGCCCCCAGACTCACGAACCAGTGTCATACCCTTTCCTGAGCTGAGCAGAGTGCCATATCAAGGATAGTGGTGCCTACCAGGAATTCTCTCCCTCATACCGCTGCACATGACTGATATACAATTTGAGGTCCCTTGGAAAAATGCATACATACAATCACAACCAGCCTTGCTTAGTCCCACTGTGGTGAGTGGAGCCAGCCACAGGTGGAATAGCACAGTCACAATTCCAGCACCCTACTCTGCTGCTTTCTGTAACTGATATATGGTATGAACCCTTGCCTGTGTATGGTGCACCCGGTTGGCACTGCTGGCCATGCACCAAGACCAGGATTACCTGGCAATCTTAGCATCCACTTGCATTCAGATTTGAGACAACACTGGATCAACGAAGTATATCCTATTTTCGGGCTCCATCAACATGTGCATGGCTCATGCTAGTTGTACCTACATCAATGGCACATAAGTATTTTAGGACCATTCTTGGTGTTAAAGACACCCTACAAACAAAAATGATGAACCATGTGAGATCTTCAAGTCATTGCAACTAGGGATAGGGAGTTAATTCTCACACTGAAAGGTTCAGCATGAAAGTGCTTGCAATACAAAAATTTATGCAAAAAAAATAGGCAAGACTATGTTACCCGAAGAATTATTGAATATACCACATTTTTATTTGGGGCATTCCTTCTAAAAGCTGTCACCTGAAACACCAGAGTGAGCCATGGTTGAGATCTGGTTTGTGTGGGATAAACTGCTAGTGCCTCAATAACAAAGTCAGCTTAGGCACTTCTTTTGGAGGGTCCTGGCAAAGAAGGTCACTTGGTTTTCTGTGTCCTTTGTTTCAGGGCCTAGTCTTAGCTATAATCTTGGCCACTGGTGAGAAATGGAGCTATCAGTCTGTGTCTGTGTTTTGTCTAGAAAGAGAGTATTCATGTCCTAGGTGGAAAGGATCCTAGGAGAATCTTGTTGAAATGATAGATGGGGTATTTACCAAGGGCCATGCACAGGGGAATGTTAGGCAATGTGCTTGAACAGGCTGGACCTGGTAGTGTATATACCTGGTACATTCTGGTAGGCTGATGGTTAGACAAGGGAGTAATTCTTGTAAGCAGTCAGTTAGACCGAAATGGGCACGTGCCCACCACACGGGCTTGAGACCTTTCGCTGAAAAGCCTCTCAGGCAAGACTGTCATTTTATTTCATCTGTGCACAGCATCTGATCTGGTGAGGCATTTCTTCTGAGCCAGTGCCTGTAGGCACTACCCACTCACAAATGAATGCCTGTTAATAATGATAATATTTAATGAAATAATCTTGTTCAAAGTTTTAGCTGTACATTTAAAATAAGAGATCAAGATATGCAGGTATTTGTTTGGTTTCACTGAGCATACACTGTTGCCCAGCAAAAGCAATACACTTTTACAGATACATTACCGTCACAGAAAGAAATATGGCTTCTCATATGGGCAGCTGCTGCCTATGTACTGCAGTTGGCCTAACACAATTCTCTCTGGAAGAAAGAGATTGGGTTTGGTTTGCTCCTTGATTGTTTTTATCACTACTACAGCTAATTATCACTGATTGATTGATCACTATTACAGCTATACAATTAATTTTTTTAAATCATTCTGGACACTGAAGATATGAAAAAGGTCCCCAGCCTATGAAAAATTTGCTTTTCTCACTGTTTATTATACTAAAGTATACAAATGCTTCCTGTTGAACTGATTTTAAAAAATGAAAAACACCAACAAAGGCTTTTATGTCTGAAAGTATTAATCAATTTTAGAAATTAACTGTTCCCAAAATTCTTAACTGCAAAATACATCTGTTTCTTTAATGAGTGGGTGGCACATATAATTCGTGTATATATTGCATTCTGTGCTGTAGAAGAATCTTTTTAATCTGTCTTTATCTCTACCTATTGGAGGGAAAAGAAACCAGGTTCAGCACAGGCCTTTTTGAGGGCTGGATTAAAACAGAAATAAGAACTTGCTTAGTGTCTGTTCAAAGTTAATACTATGACTCTACTGCATTGTGTAATGGATAGAGGCAAAAGATCGAGTCCTAAAGGAAATGATGCCATGCCTTTGCAAAGAGAAAGAATTTGATTATTTACAAAATAGAAATACCTTACGTTTTTACATTTGACCTTATTTCACATGGACAGAAAGTGAATTTCACTGAGAATTTTACCAGATTTTTTTAATGAGGTGGGAAATTAAAATCTGAACTGGCAACAAAGCTGAGGAACAGCAGACCTGTTTCAATAGGTTTATCAATTTGGTGTGTATGAAGAGGGAATTCTATTTATTCTGTGCTGTCCCATACTTCAGTGTTTCATCCAAGTGTATGGATTCTGGTTACAGTATTGCCATCTGGATAATAAAATGGCAATCAGGAATCAGAAAAGAAAAAAGATTGTTTCTAAAGCTTTAAATAAGAAGCAGACACTGAGGTCAGGACAGAAGGAGGAGGAGGAGGTGCTCCAGGTGCCTGAGCAGAGATTCCCCTGCAGCCCATGATGCAGACCGTGGTGAGACAGCTGTGCCCCTGCAGCCCATGGAGGTCCGTGATGGAGCAGAGATCCACCTGCAGCCTGTGGAGGAACCCACACCAGAGCAGGTGGATACCTGAAGGAGGCTGTGACCCCATGGGCTGGAGCAGGCTCCTGGCAGAAACCATGACCCCATGGGGAGTGAAGCCCACACTGGAGCAGGTTTGCTGGCAGGACTTGTGACCCCATGGGGGACCCACACTGGAGCACTCTGATCCTGAAGGACTGCACCCCATGGGAGTTACCCACACTGGAGCAGTTTGTGAAGAACTGTAGCCTCACATTGGAGGACTCACATTGGAGAAGTTTGTGGAGGCCTGTCTCCCATGGAGGGACCCCACACTGAAGCAGTGGAAGGGTGTAAGGAGTCCTCCTCCAGGAGTGGGAAGGAGCGGCAGAGAAAATGTGCGATGAACTGACCACAAACCCCATTCCTGTCCCCCTGCACCACTGAGGGGAAGGAGATGGAGAAAATCTGGAGTGAAATTGAGCCCAGGAAGAAGGGAAGAGTAGGGAGAAGGTATTTTAATATTTGTTTTTATTTCTCATTACCTTACTTGATTGGTAATAAATTAAGCTAATTTCCCCAAGTTGAATCTGGTTTATGATGGTAATGGGTGGGTGATGTCTCCATGTCCTTCTTCAGCCAGGAACTTTTGGTTTTATTTTTTCTCCCCTGCCCAGCTGAGAAGAGGAGGGATAGAGTGGCTTTGGTGGGCAGCTAGGATCTAGCCAGGATCAATGCACCACAGCAGCACAGCATGGCAAATGAAACTGAAGTCTGTTTATGCTGCAGATCTGCAGAGATAAAATTAGGTTTTAAAGTCCCAAACACTCTGCAAGGCTGGAATATTTTCAGGGTGTGGCATGTCATTACACTCTCTGTGGAACAGTAGTTATCCTGAAGACAGTAACTATTCCACACCAGGGCAGGAAGTGCCACGTTTCAGCCCTTTTCAACAGCATCACTCTTTTGTATGAAACATCCATGAAGAAAATCTGAAAGTAATCCTCTGACCTTGCTGCTTGGGAAGAAGCAGAGTGAAGCAGGTACCCTAAAGGCTGAGCAAGGCTCCTGGCACTGCAGCAGCTGAGGTGTCGGTGAGATGTGTCGGAAAGATTACAGCCTTGAGGGGCTTGATGCAAGGATATAGGGCACCTCTGATGAATGTGTGGTTCTGGTGCCACTCATGGCACACAAAACTAACGTGCTGGAGGGGTTCCTTCTGGGTGTGTTTGTATTGCCTCTGTGCTATGAGGGCCCACACACTGTGCATGCACCAAGGTGGTGCTTGAGGTGCTTCCTCTGGTGAGATCCAAGGTTGCCACTGCACCCAAGCTTCTCACTTGGGTGCCCTAGCTTGCACTGTGCACATGGCATCCTCCATCTTTTAGCTCCCCATACTTGTGGGTGCATGCCTAGGAGCTGCAATTGACATAAACTCCATGTTGCTCCAATGCTCCCACAGTGTTTTCTGAGTTCTAACCAAAGTAACTTTATTCTGTATATATGAACATCTGCATCTGTGCTGTTGAGATATTACTACCTACCTCCTTTCTAAGACACTTTGTGATCTACTATGAAAATTACTATGTATGAGCCATTTTTATTTGAGGTCTTTTAGATGAATAATAAATCTTAGACAGAAATAAAACTGGTTCTTACTTTCAGTGGGAACTTAATGTATTACTCTGATGGTTGTTATCTTTTAATAGTAACTGTTCTCCTTTAATTCCTAAGTCATCATGTCATAGCATCCTGTGTTAAGATTGTGTACGTTAACAGAACATTGGCAGACAGACAGAAAGAGTTTCTATAAGTTCATCTTGTCAGAATTCACGAACTGGTTCCTTTTTTAAAGGATTTTATTCCTGCATAAAGATGTGTCAAATTAGCTCTTACTTCCTAGGCAGTGGAGTTTGTACCTCGTGTGGGAATTTATAACATTCACATGTACTGTGCATGACTAATTCTAGTATGCAAGAAATGTGATTCCACTTTTGAAAATTGAAATACAACCCTGACTCTCATAATTGCAGGATGAACCTTGAAAATCTGACACAAATAGTATCTCCAAATGTTCAAAAACTGAAAAAGAATTTAAAACCAGTGTTCATTGCATACAGTGAAATCAAAGATATATAGGCAAGAAAGATGAGGCAAGAAAGAATATACAAGAAAATCAAACATATATAGGCATAATTGATTTTTCCCATCAATTTCATTACTTTTGAGGCTTATTCTCTTGATTTGTGGAATTGATATGACTTGAGTATTTTGTCCCTTTGAAAATTCCAGTCACACATCAGACAATTTTTTACTGTTTGTTTTTCTACAGTCTATCAATTGAAGTTTGAAATGCAATATATTGTGTATGCCAAAAGAAAAGTGAAAGGTGTTTTAACCACAAAATAGAATTCCGCATGATAGAAAGTCATTTCAGACTTCTACAGATTTGTTTGTCAGAGTTGAATATTAGCCTTATGGATTATTTTGTCCCTTCTCTAGAAAGTATTTGGCCTCAGCTGGTGTTGGTACATAGAGTTTTTGGAAAGTCTTCAGCAAACCTGTCTGGCTTCCAGGTCTGGTTGGAGGCTCCAGCTTTCTTCATCTTTCCCAGATGCTCAGTGTGCCCAGCACTGTCTCTGACAATTATCTAGATCCTAAATTCACTTATTTTATTTTAAAAGCTTTATGGCACCAGATATATGAACTGATAAGAATCATTAGTCTAAAATTATTATCTACTGGATTAGAAATCATCTTTCACCAAAGCCAGTCCTTTCCCTACACTGTTTTCTGTCTTAAATGACTTAGAGGTTTTGCTGGAAAGGAAAAGCTGTTTTATTTGTCACACTGGCCAGCATTACAGTCATTCCCAAGGGACATGCTGTGCAGCAGGAAGTTAGGCTTCTGGTTCCTCCTCTGGGCAGTTGCATGCCAAGTGGGATATATTGTCTTTCACAGAGCAAAATGGAAGAAAAGGCTTTCTTCCTTTGCCCTCTGTGAAACACGATATACCCCATGGGTATATTTGCTGGAGGAAGTGGGAGGCAGGAGCGGCAGGAGGACTGAGATCTGTGAGAGGATAAGAGGAGAGCTGGTATCCCTGCAGAAGCATGGCACTGCTGGGAAGGACAACCAGGTGCCAGAGACCACAGGAGGGACCTTCCTGAGGAGCCTGTGGCCACCAAGTTGTGCATGGGTGGTTGAGCTGATAACAAGCCCAAGAGAGCAGCCCAGACCAACAGTGACACAGCCATCAGAGGGTAGGGGTGTGTTAACACTCCTTTGCTCATACTCTATTTCATTTTGATTAGTGGGAGGGCATGTGCAAGTTAACAGAAGAGCTATTTTCATTTTAGTATTTATACAGATGAAACCTGACATTTCAGCTTGAAGGCCTTTGCGATCTCTCTGAGGTAATTCCTTCAAAGAGACATCTCAGCAGCTTCACTTCCTCTCTCAGGCTGCCTCACCATCCTGTCTCATCTGGAAACTCCCCTGTCTTGCTTTCTCTTCCTTTGTCCCCCATGTGTCTCAAGAGATAATGGGCAGAGGAGCTGATGAGACTGAGCAGTGAAGAGCTGGAGGAGAGGGGAAGCGAAACACATTGGGAAGGAGAGAGACAGAGAGACCAACAAGACAAATTGTTGGGTAGCTGTGTTTTACCGTAACAGAGAACATATCATGTGCCCTAAAAGATGAATTAATACCAGCAGTAATAAACATAAATGACCTGCAAATTACAATAATAGGTGTGGTTTTGCCTTCAGATGAATATTTTAGTCATTTTATGCATTTTGACTTCCAGCTTTCTGAGATACAATAGGCACATCATATTCTCAAACAGCCCAAGCACCTTGACTAAATTTGTAGCCATATCGAGGATTACTGCTAAGTTCAGTGTCAGTTGACTTGCAGAGACTGGAATTTTCAGGCATATGAAGTTTGGATAATTTTGCATAATAATATCTAAGAAAGAAGCTATAGGCAGGCATATATTCAGTAAAGTGAACCCATCTGATCAGTGCACTTTCACGGACTGTTTTGCATGTGGGGAACTTTCATTGCCAGAACACACATCTCTTAGCTCAGTTAGGGCTTCAGTAACTTCCATAAACTATTCATAGAGATAGCCTTATGCAACTGCAGATGCTCGAAAAAATAAAGGGGAGGAGATGTCAGCATGAGAGCATTCATTAAGTAATTTAGTAATGGTTCTTTCTAGTGATGGGTCAAAGGTAGCATCATTAAGCACATAAAAAATTTGCAATAAATATAAGAAAGTAAAAATAATATTTTGCAAACATGCTATTGAAGCAAGAGGTCACTCATAAGAGTGTATGGGGTAGAAATGTAGCTGTATAAGCCCGAAGGCTAGTATTTAAATCATCAGTATATGTAAGTATGTACTTTCAGTTTCTCTTTTCCTCTTCCACAAGTTATTTTACCATGTATCAGCTTTTTCTTTTCTTTACATTGATAATCTTTCTATGCCTTCTGCTCTGATAGTGGTATCCATTACCTGGGTCCTTACTCTCAATACATTTTCTTTAAGTAATTTCTAATGAATGTCAAATTGATTCCCAGAACTTGGTCCCTGGGGAATTTCTGTATAGAAAGTTTGAACATGTCTATATATGGAGTTTGCTTCCTGATTAGAAGCTGAAAGTGCAAAAAAGCTAAGATGAAACTATGGTTTAATGAATTAAAACTGTCAATGCTCCCGTGTTCAGGGTACCAGAACTTTAGATTGTAGCAATTTGCCTCACATACAGCTATTTGGCAGTTGCAGTTTTCTGTTAAACATCATGCCCTCTCTCTGAAACATAGATTATTAATATTTATCAATTCCTGTGTGCCATGTGACTCCTTTGCAAGATAATATGGAAGCTGCCATCATCTGATAGTCCTTTGCTGTCAGAGTTTAAATGGGAATGCTTAATTGCTTAATTGGGAGTTGTCAGTGAGCAGTATTTTTGATACGGAAGTCTTCAGTTTTTCATTCAGGTTTTTAGTTCTTCATTGACCTTCCCTCTATTTGAGTTCTAAGTTAGTAAAGTTTCCTCTGGCATTGCACACAGAAAAGGAAGAAAATCACTAGGATTAAGGACTCTGTTCTCTTTCACAAACTGTAGCACTTTGATGCTGTTACACTATTTTGTGACTTCCCCCTTGCAGTCTTTCCTCTTCAGTCAAATGGCCTCCAAGGCATTTGATAATTTTAGATCATCTAATGGGAATGCCAGTTTTAGACCCAAGGCAAAATTGTGGCTTTTAAATTGAATAACTCAATAATACATCCTTTCCTTTGAATCAAGCATGTTCAGTGGAACAAGATTTAATGACAGGTTGGGACACAAGCCAAACTTAGTACAGCTCAGTAGAAGGAAGTCAGTGAAATGAAGCAGTTGGTCCTGAGGACCCAGCCCCACACTGCAAAGTTTGTGGGGCAGTGCTTCGGCAATGGGCCAGTTGCCTTTTGCAGTTGGAGCACTGTTAGCTGAGCTCTGGGAGCGTATATTTCCACTCACTCATTGTGCCCTCCCAGATTGCTGCAGAACATGAGTACAAGCCTGGTGTATGGGTATGGTCTGGAGATATGCCTTGTAAATGCACACCCAAACTAAAATTATAATCCAAGTGCATCACAGCTGCTGTATTTGTGAACTGTATCAAATACATCAAATAACCCACATTATGCACACAGCTCTGGCTGACATTAGTGGAAGGAAGCAACAGAGAGGGATGAGATAGCTCACATCTCCGTTAGCTGCATCCGTGTTTGACTGTTGTTCATCATGTTTGAATTATGCAAAATTGGTACCCAAAATGTCTCGATTATCAACACAATCCTAAAGCTTACTCTCTTCAGTGCCCTGCTATTGCTCAGGAGCAAGCCATGTGTTTCGTTTTTTCTACACACTCCTTTTAAAAATAGGCTTCATTCCTTCATTTCAGAGTAAAGTCCTAGAGCATACTCTGGATTGGATCAATAAGACTAATTCAAGACCTTATTTACTAACTGCTACTGAGCAGATCCCCTCCTATGGATTTATCTTTAAGAGCTTTGTAGAATCTCCAAATCATGTAGGGATTCATGACAGCTTCTTCAAAATAAGTATTCTGTATTTTCCCACAGGATTAGAAAAAAGAAAATAGCACTGGAACACCAGAAAGTTTACACACATATTAATTGTCCTTAAACCAATAGCTTTTCCTTGGTTTCATAGGTAAGTATTGCTTGTTTCAAAGCACCCCCTTGTGCAAGCACCAGGTAAGACAAGTTGTACAAGAAGCTTCTCTGGCTCCCTGACACCTTGGTCACTGGGACATGATCTGCATTTTCCGTGTCACCCACCCTGCTTTGTCTGCCACAGAGGCCTTTTCTTCAATAGTTCATGTCCAAAGACCTCCTGGGGTTTCAAACTGCACTACTGAACCTGATCAAATTGGTATAATACGGTTGGAGGTAGTCTTCAAACTGTAGGTTCCCATTGTTGTTCATTTAAACACTGGAAAAATTAAATTCTTTGAAAATCTTGTATAAGCATAGGTAAAGTCCAACTGGAATTAACCAATATGAATCTTCATAAGGAGCCACTGTGCATAACACAAGAAAGTTCATATACTGTTGATAAGATTTTTGCAGATACTAGTCACAGTTGAGAAAGAGGGTTAAAAATTAAAGTCTGCAAACAAGTCTTCCAAAGTGGCTAGTGGTTTCAGTCAATTCATTCTGGTCTGTCCACCTTGAGATGACTTCATAGAAAAATATCTTTTAACACCTTGGCTTTTTCTGGAGTTCAAGTTCATCTGGCATAAGTTGCAGAACACAGATATGAAAACTCTCAAAGTCTTTAGTAATTTTGGAAAATCTTGTCCATATTATGTAAAATGATTAACATTTCAAAATATTCATATCATGCTTTCAAAAGGAAACAAACATCACTTGAAAGCCAGTGATAACTGTGTTTCACTTGTCTTAAATCTAATATTTCCATCCATTGATTGGGCAATCCCTGTCAGTGGCAATGTTCAGATGAGCCCTTTTCTGACACAAATAGTACACTTTTATTGAGAATAATAATGCATTCCTTTTTGCTTTTTCAAACTTGAATTTTGAAGTGGTTTCATAAATGTTGATGTTTTGTGTTACCCCATTCTATTTCCTTCAGTGCTTATGCTTATTTTAATAAAAAAAGAAAGCATATTTCCTCTGAAGAGATAAGTAAAGATTTCTGCATAATTCTTGGTGTTTCAGATATTAATTTGATGATCATTTAATTGCATCACAAGAGCTATTGGGTGAAATTAAATTACAAACAGATGAAAGCAGACAATGCATTATAAAAAAAGAAGCTGAGGTATCTGCAAGTGTTTCAAATGCTCCCCAAGGCACCCTACATTGTTCATGCTCCAGAAAATGGAGGCAGCAGTGCCAGAACACAACTTGACACAAGACTTTCAGCATAAAGGCACAAAACTTCACTGCCTACACAGGCTTTTTCATCTGTTTGATGCATATGTATATATCCTATTAACACCCACATTCCCTGTCTCCTCAACCCATTGGTTCTCACAGTTTACCCACACTTGATGTGTCCCTCTTCTCTTTCCTCGCACTGTGCCATCCTGCTGACACAACACCATCCCATACTCTTATTGCTCCCCATATTCATGCCTAAGGCACTGCTGACAAGTCAGTGAAACAAAAAGCTGATAAATTTGGGCACATTGTTCATTTCATATTGGCATAACTCCTGTGGATTAGCTTAGATACAGTATTACGTAAATATTGTTTCAGATGCTGGCTGTCTGACAGACTAAGTACACGTGAAGTTTAGAATTTGAGTACAGCACACAGTGCCTGTGAAAGGTGATGATTTTACATTTGTACATGCTGGATGAAAAAAAAATTAGAAGAGTCAGTTGTGCTAAAAAGTGTTACTACACCAGATTTGAAGACAAAATGAAATACTAATGCATGGAATAGAGATTTTAAGTTGTGATAAGGGCAGATGTGATGCAACTTTAACTGCAGAATTGCTGCTGCTGAGTTCATAAAATACATCCCATAAACAGCTGTTAATCTGTTCACTGTTTATCTCTTAACATTCATTTGTTTAGTAATCAGTTCTCATTTTTTCTACATATGGTACAGCTTCTCTTTTATAGCAGCTGCATTTAACGAACAGTTGGAGGCACAAAAGTATTACAGAAATTATTGTTTAACTATTCTCCTGCATTATTTTTGTATCTGTCACTGAGGACATTTCAATAAAAGAAAAAAGTCCTTAAATATAGAGTAAGGAAGGTGTAGGTGCTCTGTTGTCTTCCTGAACTGGTAATTTGTAGTGGAAATTCCAGTGACAATGCTTCGCACTCTGCTTAGCTCCTTTAGGCAGTTAATTTTCTCTATTTATAATGTCCATTCCCTTTTGTGATTCACTGACGTCAACATGTCAAATTCGATTCACTCTTCGGCTTTGCTCTGTATCATATTAGAGACCTTTAGGTAATGCACTGAGTGAATATCTTGCAGACCTGATAGACTTGAGTGCATTTCAAAATCTTTAGGAAATGACAATTTACTAGATTTAAAGTTTTGTCAGGTATTCTGGTTAAATGTGGGTATCAGTGGTCATTAAAACTGATTTGTATGAAGATAATTGCCTTCTGGAGTACTTATGTTTAAGTGTCATCTTAATTCCTTTTTTTCCAAAAATTCTGATCTTTAACAAGACCATTTTATCCTGGTAAGTGTTCTCTGTTATTTATTCATGCTTCAGCCATGGCCTGCATCCTGGACTGAATGAAAAAACACAACACAGGCTTTTGTTTATAGGAAAGTGTAGCTGAGAACATAGCTGTGTGCTGAAACTTTGCTAGTGTTAAGGGCATGATGACGAATACGGCAAATGCCCTTGTATTGGACAGTCCTTTGTCCTTGATCAGCCTTCACTAGTGACCTTGACCTGCAGCTGTTTCAAGAAGTCTGCGAGTCTGTCAAGTGCAGCAGTGGGCAGAGACTGTTCATTAGAACTGACTGCTTGGATCAGATGCCATTTCATTCCAGAAAAGGGAGATTTCCAGTGAGCTCCACCCAATTCAGACACAATGCCAGGTGGGTTGGGGAGATGATTAAAGAAAGAAATAAGTAATTGCCTAACATTTTACGGGTTGCACAGTGTAAATATTTTGGATATACTGTTTTCAGATGGTTGATGAATCAAAATAGCTGCGAGTTTGATATGTGTCATCAGACATGTAAATAGATAGATATATTAAATTGGCATTTTATGTGCAAATGCTCAGTTGGGAGAAATATATAAATGATGACAGGATGTTTTCGAAAGGATTTCAGGTATTTCTGCAAGGCATTTTCCTGGAAGAAGGCTTATCTGTGAGAGAAATGTGTTTTTTTCTAAATTTAGCCCTACTAACAGTTTTCCACCTTCTTTTTGTGTGTGTGTCTTCTTCTCTTCTAGTGCCACCTTGGGCCTTAATAGCCATAGCCATAGTTGCAGTCCTATTAATCCTCACCTGCTGCTTTTGTCTCTGTAAGAAATGCTTGTTCAAAAAGAAGAACAAGAAGAAGGGAAAGGAGAAGGGAGGGAAGAATGCTATTAACATGAAAGATGTTAAAGATTTAGGGAAAACCATGAAAGACCAGGTAAAGTACCTCTCCTTTTCTCAAACTTTTGGGTTGCATTTGAAAGTTTCTGTTTTATGCGTCTAGAAAAAGTTGTGCTTGTTGTCTAAGTAGTGGCTTTGTGGAGAGGGGGGACCGATTGACAGCATCTTCCTGGTGGTATCACAACAGATGAACCTGGGTGTGGCATCTCTGATGAAGCAGTGAGCAAATTTCCCTGCTCTGCTAAAAAAAACATGAACAGGCATATAATGACTCACCTGGAATTGGCAAGTTTATCAAGGGTATCCTGCAAAATGAAGCAAATATGTGCAATTTTCACTACAGTGACTTTGACCAGGACCTAATACAGTGTTTGTATATCTTACTAACAGTATTTCTGAGCTTACATGAGTAGCTTTGAACTCTAAATCTCTTTTTACACAAAAGTTCATCTGAGAAGGAAACAATACCATAGGAAAAAAAAAATGAGAGTCATAGAAACAAGAGAAAACAACTAAGAAGGAAAAGCACAGGGACATTCAACAGAGTGATGTTTGGAGAATTCATTTTTTACTAGAGAGGAGTAAACAGAAGAGTAAGGTAAAGGAAACAGGCCATACTTAGATCTGTGAGTCAACTGACTAATGTGGAGGAGAAGATTAGTATAATGTCCTTTGAGAGCAGCATCATTTTCATAAGGGCAGAAAAACTTGTCCTTCAGATCTACTTTGTTCAAGAGAAGCAGAAGGTTGCAGGACCTAATACTCAGGGCTGCAGACTTGACTAATATATTCCTGAAAAAAAATAAAGCTTCCTCTTGACAGGGTTTTAGTATTGCCCTTCCTGGAGCAAACTGTTGGAAATAAGCAGCAGAATAAGGAAATAAATGTGAAGTATACATTTGTCCTCCCAGTTTACAGATTTCCTAAGCTAAGAAGACAAAGGGCTATATTTTTCAAACAAGAAATAGTGAAGAAATTTAGAGAACTGCTTTGCAAACCCTTGTAAGTAGGAGCCAATAACTGTAAAGATATTGCGTGGTCAAATCTGTGCTCCCAAGACTTCTGGTGAAGTTGAGCTAAAGCAGTGCTGGAGCGATTACCCAGCCAAAAAGAGAGGATAAAAGCATGGTCAGGAATAAGATAAGCAGTTCCATCCACAAGTTGGGATCTAGTGTAGAAGAAAGCTGGGCTGAAGGCAGGTTGATTAGAAGTACAAGTCAAAGCTGGGAACTTGAGGACTAGGGCCAGCTGATCAAGGACGAGATCCAAGAAGAGAAGCTTAGAGCACAGTACCTAAAGAGCCCATGGAGCAGTCCACAACAACTGGTGAAATGCCATATTCAGTGATGGAACAGCCACCAGTGTGGCTCATCAGCCAGTCTTAAGAGTCCTGGAACAGGTTAGCATTCTCCAGGCATTTAGTATGTAGTAGGAGAAGAGCAAAATCAGGAGAGTAGATGAGGAAGCCTTACAAACCTGATGACTGGCTGCAGCTGAATCACATGCGTAGAGTCAGAAAGGATCTCAGGTAAGGGGAGGAAAATAATGGATAAGTTTCAAAGGTGTATAGAGCTATCAGAGCTATTTCCTGGTTCAGTTATGACACAGGAGGACAAAGAGTAGACATGGAGACCCTTGCATCTTCATTGCAACTGGAGTATTTCAGGTAGTACCCTGGTGTGCAGTTTCAGCCTTGGTTCCTCCTGAAGAGAAGATGCTTCGTGTGCCACACTGGTATACTCGAGTCTATGACATCAGCACAAGACAAATTCACACCTGAAAACAATCTCCTCAGTACACAAAATCACTAATGTAGATGGAGCTATTCCACAGTTAGAAAGATTAGCAAGGCCAAGCTAAAAACCATCAGAGCAGAAATTTTGAGTTCTCCCTTGAAGAAGGTATATGCTGGAATTCTTTTCTCCGTTTTATGAACGTGAAATGAGTTCCTTATCTTAAAGCCCTTTAATTTAGCATTCATAGATTCCCTGTATTTGATTTATAGACTTTGTTCTGAGATATTTAGTAATTGTGAGATATTTACCCCTCAATAGTGCATGGAAAATCAGATCATCGCTTGTTGGTTCTACTGTTAGCCAACTCCTCCAATTGAACCAAGAATAATTTGGAAGAAATGCTTTGATTATGCTTGTGAAAAAATCCCTTGAGAACTTCGTTATGTTCTGCTAATGATAACAAACCTACTTTTTTATAGGAGAAATAATATGTAATTTGTTGATTGCTATTTATGTGGAATTTGTTCCATATTGTGAGGTCATTGTTGTAGTTATAATATATTAAGTGTTTTTAATTATATTCATTAGCACCTGGATAAATGACCATGGACTCTTGGAAAATAAGTCTTTTACATGGAAAATTACATGATGTAATTAATACTGAGTTCCATTTGCTTTTTTTTCATGGGAAAATTTGATAAAAAGCTGAATTTTGTGTCTCTTGTCTACAAAGAGAGCTCAAACTTTGCAGTGTTGCACAGATAGGTATTTTAAGATGATTCCATTCAAAATACTCTGTATAGTTATTCAAACCTACTTTTGCTGAGACATTTTGGGATTTAACTAATATGATTTGTTTTGAACAGTCAAACCTAAGGAGGGTAGATTCTCAGTTGATGTAAATGTCAGACCTTTAATAAGTAGTTTACCAACTTTCCAGCCAACTCTTCGTTGTCTGAGATTTCAAAACCAGACTTCTTAAATTAACACCTCAAATTCATTCCTAGCAGTCTGACAGTATACATATTTTGAGTCCTCGGTGTTCAGTAACTTCTACCAACTTAATTCTTTTGGCTGTCATTTTTTGTCTGTATGACGGATTTTTTAGTCTAAGTTAACTTATCAGTGCAAGTTTTAATATATCTGGCTGAACTCAATGCAATGCTAAATGTAGCATATTTCAGTTAAGAGAATTGAAGCACTTTAAAGGTTCTGGTATAAAATAGAAAGTGGAATATTAAGAATATCTTTTAGCTATTCAAAGCAGCAAATTGTTAAAAAAAGTAATTGAAGACCAGGATGTAAATCTAATGCCGTTATAAAAGGCAGTGTACAGTACCAAATATCTGAAACGTTGTCAAAAACCAAAAGAACTTACTTCAGTCATTGTTAGGCCTGAACCTGCAAGTGCTGATTACCTTCTGCCTTCAGCTAAGAGTGCATAATAACAGTTGATAAGCACTTGGCATCTTGCAGGATCCTAGTTCCCCTGGGACACAAAGTTGAAAGGGTAAATTGAAAGCATCAGATCCTGAAATTATAATTTTTATCTTAATCTGGATTTGTTTGTCAGAGAGAACTTCTGACCTATATTTACTCATGCTGACCTGCACATCCCTGCCAAAACCATTATAGAGCCATGTAGCTTGACATAATTAAAGATCTTTTTGACATACAAGTTCAGTTCAGTCAGCTCAAAAGTCACACATGATAGATATTACAGAAAGGGGGAAAAAAATTTGGTCTCTGTTAGAATATTTGTGCTTCAAAACATCCACTGCCCTGAACATAACTTCAAATGAGAAACTGTTTTCATGTGAAGATTATGAACAAATGTAGCTGACATAGAGTGAGAGATGAGTTTAAAATAAGGTTAGGTTTTCAATCTTGAGACACATTTCGATTCCAAGCAAGGCTAGTTTTTTCAAGTAGAGTATATAACTACACCAAGGGCCAATGGGAGGATTAGACTCCTTCTAGGGGAGGCAAATTGTTAGTTAATGTACTGCTATAAAAAGGTCATTTCTCCATGTTTTTTATTAATGTTTGTGTGTGGATGTTTTAATTTTTATTTCTTCCTCCTATGTCCTCCTTGTCTGTGTTTGTGTCTCATGACTGTTCTGGATTGTCACTTGCGGTAGGTTTATTTTGATATTTGGACGCACCTAGTCTAAAGCTCTCATAGTCTTCTGACAGCTCTGTCTCCTTAGCAGAGATGTGTATGTAGTAGCTTTGATACAAGCATCAAAAGGCTGAACTAAATTGATTGGGCATTTTTTGGTGGGATATGTATTTGGGGGAAGGCTAGATGAGGGTGAAAGAAAAGAGGTTGTCATTCTTTCTCTGGTTAAAATATTAAGGCAAACTGTACTAGAAAGCTCAAATTTAAAATTCATCGGCACATAAAAATAACTTTCTAATTTTATTTCCTTTTTGTATAAATGTCACCATATCAAAAGTAGACAAAAGCAGTGTGTATTTTTAATGTCTTAGTTTCTAAGTGTTGCTAAAATAATTGCTACCTCACAAAACTTGCTCTGGGTTCTCACATCATCTCAGTACAGTGCCCACACAGTACGTTCTTAGTGTTCAATACCAATCTCTTTTGAGTGGTCTTAGTACAGATTTCTGTTGGTGCAGCCTAATGACAACTGGCACTAATGTTTTTGTGAGATCTTTCCATCACAGTTTTCATCTTTAGAACTTTCCAGTCTCTACTAATGCCCCAGTGGCTCCCACTGTTCTTTTCTCAAGGGGTAAAAAAAATAAGCCCCTGAACACCCAGCTCCAGAGACACTCATGGAGACAAAACACCAAAGGAACAAACTTGTTAATGTTAGGTACCTGAAATATTTCAAAGTAGTGTGCATTTACCCACCAGCATGAAGATGATAGCCAAACTTAACTCAGTAAAATGCACACTGACATCTAGAGAGCCTGGATTTCTCTTGAATGAACTCAAGCCTTTATTGCCAGAAATAATCCAAGAGGATCTTTCTAAGGATCAGGAGCTCTGTTGCTGGCAGTGGTCTTTTCTTCTGCAATGTTTACTTGCCTGCTTGTTTGTTTTCCCGGTTGAATGCCTAGAGAATAGTGAGTGTATTTATTCCACAGTGCCACCTGTCTTGGTATCAGCATGCCAGTTCCCATTTTTTGGCATCTTCAGCCCATGCTGACATTAATGCTCGCTGTGGCTTGTCCACAATGCAATGTCACATCCTAATTCACACTCAGAAAGACAATGTGTGCTGCAGAGCCACTACAGTGTAGAAAGTGAGTTAGAAAAAATAGGGACAAATCTTGCTTAGAAAACAAGCCCAGTATATATACTGTGGCAGTCAAAATTAATTGACTGAGTCCCATTTTGCATTAATTCAATCTCAGGCTTGACCAGTTCTCCTGCTTTTTCACCTGACTCAGAAGACAGCTGTGCAGTATGCATAAAACTTCCTGAAAAATGTGAAAATAACATGTTTATGAATATAAAATGTTATAGATGAGCGTTTGTGTACTGTAAACAGGTTTTCTGTAAAACTCTTCTGAAACTTAGATTTATATTAGACTTCAGAAACCTGAAAATATGGAGCAATAACTGTGAGACGCAAGGCTGGACTTATTTGCATTCCTGTCTTGTCCTCTCAGTCACTCCCAAGAAAACACAGGAGCTTGCTTTGCGTGCTTCCTGAGTTTGTTTTTCCTCCTTTATTTAACTTTTTTTTTTCTGTAAAGTAATTAATTTATTACTTCTGTTGTAACCTATTGTACTGTTAGGATTACATGAAGAAACAGATCCTGCTTATTTTCTTACATGTCTTGTTTCTATACTGAAGGTCTGAAGGAAGCTTCCATTGTCAAGGGATTTCTTGTGTTCTCTTGACTAACAGCCCAAATTTTGAGTTCCTTATTCAAGACCAGAGTCTTCAGGGTCCTAGTGAGTAGTGTCTAGAAAATATGCAATTAGTCCCTAAATTAAGTGATTTGAATCCCGCTCTTGAGACATTTTCCTATATCCACAGACTGCATGGAGAACTAAACTCCTACGCTAAGTTAGTGGGTATGCATAACCTACAACAGGAACAGCAGTTCATATCAATGAGGAATGCATTTCAAATGTATATGTACACATTTTAATGAGGTATACATTTAAAAAAATAAAATTCAAAGTTAAATACTTGGGAATATTTAATAATAAATGAATAATAAATATGAATAGCAAAATAACTTTCAAGCATGAGAATATCAGATACTTGATAAAATCCTATTTAGAGGATGGTCAGAGGTTTATCTTATCTCTTTTTAAGGAACTAAGCCAAAAGAACAGGTCTGTGCCAACTTTTTCTCCCTAGGTCAATGTGGCACTCAGTAAATCATGTCTGGCTGTATTTAGGTTAATTTTCACTGTTAAATAGATGTAGTCCTAGTTATGTAGTATGACAGATTTCTCAAACAGAAATAAATGTAGTATTCTGAGTGGTCCTCCACCGTCAAGGAGCCAGCTCTGTCCCAAAGCATGCTTCCATCTGGCCTGCTGCCATTAATTTGAGGAGGATGAAGAACAATTGATGGAGCAGCATGCACTGGCCAAGCAGCCTAAAGCTGCCTCCTACTCACAGCCTGCTGCTCAGAGCAACCAAGCACTGCCTGCCATATGGAAAGTGGGGGCAGAGCATGGCAGCATGCTTGCAGAAAGGCTTACTGCTTTTAGTTCATACCCATGGGCCCTGCATTCAAAACAGAGCCCTGACCCACAGGGTTGACTTCCAGAATAGGCTTCCAGACTGAGATCGGCTTCATCTTTTTTCGGACAACACTGGCTATAAGAAAAACGGGTTGATTTGTGAGCTTAACATCTCTGACTTAAATGTGTGCATTCATATTTTACACTGAACACCTCTAGCATTTTCTGTATCCTTCTATTGCACCAGAATAAGTTCGTATTTTAGTACCCAACAATTCAGTAAGCTTTTAAGCTGAACATGATGACCTTATGTCACAGGGCTCCTAAAGAAATAAAGTCTTTTGAATAATCCAACAGACCATTTGAAAACTGTATAACAAGCAAGGAAGTAATGTCAAGGCATTGCACGCTGAACCTAGCAGGGTTTTGCTCATTCTGCGCATCAATGTGGCCCACTGCTGCTGTGTGAAGCCAACATTCTTACAGCAGTAATGGCAAAGTAGATTTCACAATGACCAAAGCCTGGCTCAGACACTGGAAACCCAGGCACAACATGTTCCTTGAATTAATTCATGGAGAGAAAGCAGATGCTGAATGAATGAAATGTTGCCTTTCCTTCTGGGGGACTCTGATAGAAAACATGTTAAAATTGCAGGCTTTTCTGCTTTGTGATAGGGCATCAGACAGGAATTTTTAAAGGCTTTTATTTTCCCTTGGGATAAAAATTGGCCAGATGAGAATTATGGTGTTCTTGAATGTGAAAGAAATTGATGAGGTGCACCACCATTAGTGGAAATGCAGTCATTCCTAGGTGTGGAGGAAAAATTGTCTTTCTGATAAATTAATTGTTGGACATGGCACAGAACATTCTTGCTACAAAATGATATTGTTTTCTTCCATTCAGCTCAGCAGGCATTGCACAAGCCTGAGGACTGGGCATCATTCACGTAAAAAAAAATATCCCCTTCACCATGTGAACAAAAGGAGTGATGGATAGGGCAGGTGGAGATGGAACTCAGGACAGCAACGTGCACCATGCAACAAACAAACTTACAGGCTGCAGTCAGTGTTTTGTTTTCCTTCCCAGTGTCTCTCTTGCTTACTGATAACTTATTTCCTTAAAAGCATGGAAGGAACACTAAAAACTCTGTCAATGAAAGCATTTCTTTACATGTAACAGTGAAAGACACTTTGCATTTTAAATAATTTGTGACATGAATATGATAACTGAGACCAGAATCAAAGTCTAAAGTACACCTCTGTGGATCTTTGCATCCTCTTGGAGACTCAAACATGCTTGCGGCCTCTGCCTCTCTCCTCAGGAGGCAAGGAAGTACACTTGCTCCCCCAGCAGTTTTGTTACATGAGTCTCCTCCCACTTTGCTTTCCTCAAGCTTGGGCACATGTGGAATCTGGAGGCAACCAGAGAGCAACTGAGCAAAAACCCTTGCAGACCCTCCCATTTTCTACACATAATTTGGGAAGGGATTAAGTGAAAGTCTACATAAAGTTGATTTAAGACCCAGAATCTCTTCTCTGGTTTGTGGTGGATAGTAATGTGGTAAACTCAGTGGCAAGGTGCAGGGGTTTTGATGGAACTCAGCTGGAAGCAAGGAATGTTTGCAGTGTCAGGAGGCAGTATCACTGGAGAGGCTTTTGTCAGCAAGGGGAATAAGAGAGTGACAAAACTCAGGAATGTAAAAACCCACTGAAGGGTGTGGAGTTTGCAGAGCTGCAATTATAAGGACCTTTGGGGTTTTGTTCCTTTTTTAATGCAAAAGATGCATCTACAAAAAAAAATAAAATTAAGCATTTCCTTTAACGACTCAGAAGAAAAGAGGAGGCTGCAAAACCACTCTTATTTATGTTGCAGAAGAAACAACCAGCAGACCGAACAGTGGATCCCCAGATTGCTGTAATTTAGCCCTTTTTGTTATATGAATCACTGCAGAGTAGATGAGCTTGAAAACAATTAACTAAACATGGCACAGAGAAGAGAATCCTAATGCCATATGTAGATTTATGTCTGCAGCCTTGGTTAGAACTAGTTTGCATAGTTCATTCAAATATAGATTGAGAGGTGGCTCAAAAATTAATTTTGTCTTCCAGGTCTAAGAAAGCATTTATTGTATATTGTGTGGCTCTGTTATGATCCCTGGCACAAAGTAACTTTTCCCACTTACTGATTTCATTAGATGCAGATGTATCACCTTGTAATGGTTATACTGGATTAACACTTTCTTTTGTACATTCCTACACCTGCTTATATATAAGCCTACATTTTTCAGATGCTTATACACATGTGGAAGGATATAGATGTTTCACTGTTGTGTGTTTCTGCATATGTTACGCAGAAACGAAGAAACCACTTGAGTGAAGTTCAGCAGTCATCCTAAATTAGAAGAGAGAAACCTGGTCTTCAGCACAATGCAATAATGCATTTCCATGTTGCGTATTTCACAGATAAAGCATTTAAAATGTCATGAAGTTAAAGGAAATACTAGGAAAGGCAAGACTTATGTTTCTCTGCATCTAAATCCAGGCTTTCCAGTTACCGTTTATCAGTTGAAGAGGGCTTGAGGAAAAAGCTGGTTTATAATTAAAAATATTTTATTGTTTCTAAAACAAATAAAATATAGCTGCTTATTTTGATTGTAGCAATACATCAGTAAGACACAATATAGTGTGTTACAGTGTACTATAAATTGAGAGTTGCAGTACTATTCCATTAAATATTGATCTTTCAGAGAATCTCAGTACAAAATTAAAATCCCTCTGGGGTGTTTCAAGTACTTTGAAGCAATCCAGTTCTTCCTCTTTGAAACTCAGCAGCTGAATCAAACATGAGAAACTCTTGTGCTTCCTTTGACTCAACTTCTTCTTCTTAAAGCATTGGCCTGTAGTCTGAAAGCAAATTTCTCTCTTCACGGTAAAAACTATTATTTACATACTGCTGTAGAGATAATAATTTGTCACGTCTTCCCCCATGCCACAACTTCGTCCATATCCAAACACTATTTCTTTCTTAGTGTTTTTCTTAGCAGTTCAGTGTTTCTCAGTCAAGGTCAAGAAGAATCATGTAGCTCCTCAGCTGATGTCAGTAACGTGCAATGTTTTCCATCCCCTCTGGAAATAACTTTCACCTTCCAATAGGCTTCTCATAACCTGTGGAGAAGAGTTTCTCAGCCATCCAGTGTTTTCTGCCTGCACTTCAAAACTCCTTTACAAGAGGGATGTTAGCTTTCCATTATACATTCCTTAGTCACAGTAAGAACTTTTTTCACTTTGATTTACCCACAGGTCCATTACCTCCTGGACTGATCAGCTTTGCAGAAGAGTATATAGCTCTCCTAGAGAAGAGTGTGGATATGATGCAGCAGTTACAAATTCCACATACCTAGAAATTAACATATAAGGTTCTTTTTGCATTCTCACTTTTATCCCTCAGGACTGGCCATAGGATAGTTCCTCTCAAACAAAATCCAGGTCAAAAGTAGATGGAACAGCAGCAAATCCAGTACTTATCCCAGAAACAATAATATGCTGAAGCTATATATCAGTCTTTTATCATGGAGTCTTCTTTTAGGACGTTCCTGGGATCATTCAGAGCAGTGGATCTTAGAGTTAACATCCCACCCTGACTTACAGCTTCCTGTTGTCTCCAGGCTTAGATAAATCTGGTTGCTTCAGTGGGATTGAGTCACATCTTCTTTTTGTTTGATCACAAAACCTTAAGCTTATTTTTATTACCAGTGAAAGCAAGGGTGTTTGGCATAATCACATCGCTCGGTATCCTGACAGTCCCACATATGGTCTGTCAAAGAGCCTGTCAGTTTTCCAGTGTCTCTTGAACACTTCTTGTTGCACTAACAAAAATGTTGCGCTACAGTCAGGGAACTTGCTAGCAGCTCAGAGATTAAAATGTCTCAAACCAAATTTCATTTCAGGCAGTTCAGCCCTTCCAGATAGAAATGGTTTAGTTCAAAAAGTATTACTCTTCCAGTCTCACAGGTGATTCTCATCCACTACCAACCTTTCCCACCAATCTCATCCAGGTACACTGTAATTTATGTTCCTGGTAAAAGGTCCATCACTCACTAACATTCAGATATTTACCTGAGACCCAGCTCCTCAACTTGCATAAATCAATGCTGTTGCGTTGATTTCAGTTGAGCTATGCCAGCAGAATTTCTCACTTGTTTCAAAAAGTAGAGAAATAATTGCTTAATACCATGCAGTCTGACCTTTTGAATTTAGGTCTGGCTTCTGAAAAGTGGCATTTTCTACTTCAGAGATCAATCTTTCTTCTTACCAACCCCACATAACTGTTGCATGGCCCCTACTGTGTTCAGGGCTGAGTGAGGATATTAGTGCTTTCACATTCATTCTTTCTTCAGCCACTATTAGCGTGTATATAGCTACTTTCTGGCCTTGCTATCTCTTCAGATAGAGAGTCCCAGCTGCAACCTGTAGTTTAGAAATGCTGTATGTTTCTTAAGACTATGTCACACTGTGAAAAAGAGAGAATAAATCTTGTTCTGGCACTTAGTAGTCTTGTTTGTACAGGTAGAAGCTCCATGTAGAAAGAACCTTCATCCAGATAGGGGACTTAGAGACAAGCATACTGTTTACTATAACATGCAACCAACAATTCTGCAATTCTGGATGAATGCTCAGTATTGATTCTGTGTTTTCACACTCTCAACTTACTTTCACATTTTCCACATTTTTTTGCTATTTACCTCATCACTTTTGCCCATTTTCAGTTCTTACTCAGATAAGAATGTACTGGAATAAGATCTACATAGTTAGGTATGGTTCATATGGTTTAATAATTGTATGAATTTCCTTTCCCACAGTGCAAATACTTCTGCTTTCTGGTACAGAAAAAATATCCTTTAGTATTTGAATTATATATAAAATCTAAGATAACTGAGGTATCCTTTAAAAAAACAGGGTTTATTCCATAGGCAAAGATGTAAGCAGTTCTGTATTTCTCTGTGTTTGTTTCTAAGCAAACTAAAATCAACTTGCAATCAATTTGGTTCAGCCAAGCTTTATAGTGAGAATGAATAAAAAGGAAATTGGTCTCGGGAGGGAGGGAAAAGGAGGAACATGCATTTGCTAATGGCATGGTAGAAACTTTGCTTCCATATTCATTCTAAATAAACATGAAAAATGTTTGGCACATGATTGTAGGAAGAGCTCATCCACAGCACATGCTCTTGATCATAGTAGTCTTACGGAAACATGTTGCGAGGTGCAAACAATTCACAGCATGCACAAAAAGGGTTGACGTTGTCAAGATATTCTTAAGTTGAATGAATGCGTGACTTTGCTTATTTAATAGCATGTTTGCCTCCTTGTGCCTCTTTAAGAGCCCGTTTGAGCCCAGAAGAACTTTTTTTTTTACATCGAGATGATATTTTGTTTCTACTTTCAGGTTTTATAACAATCCTTGCTTGTTATAGCCCAAGGAGCATTCTTCCTACTTCCATTGCTTGCTTGCTGATTTATAACATCTTCTTGAGCAACCCAAAAAGTATGAATATATATGTAAACTGCATATTTGAATTTCCGCTGTCATGCTTGCTTTTAATGGCTTTAAAATAGATTTGAGCACAGTATCTTTTTTAAATTGTACTTAACAGCTTGCCTCATTTATGAATATTACATTCCTTCTTTCTAGGCTCTTAAGGATGATGATGCTGAGACTGGGCTGACTGATGGGGAAGAGAAGGAAGAACCCAAAGAAGTTGAGAAGCTAGGGAAAATCCAATATTCTTTGGATTATGACTTCCAGAACAATCAGGTTTGAAATAACCAACTTGTAACATTTCATTTCTGTGTGTGCAGGAGGAGAATGAAGTCATACATTTAGTTACAGTAGATATTTCTGAAATCCTTGCTGCTTGCATAGAGTAAAGGGAGAAAGCAAGATAGAATATTCATTACAGAGGTACTACTAAATTGCTATTGAATGTACTTGAAGTTTATATTACATCTTTAATCAAAAACTGAAGACACAGTTTTATCTCATGGTTATTAATAACTTATATTAAGACATCACCAATCAATGTCCACCCACATTACATTATGGAGTGTGTATGCAGAGACTAAAATGTAGTTTCAGCCTTCAGGTATTTAAAATGTAAGCAAACATATATGGAAGGGAAAAGAGGGACGTAAAGGTAAGTTGGTTCACTGTGTGTCTTTTAGCAAGTTGGTAAGATTGCCAGAAATTCCTTTCTCTCGCTTCATCAAGTGTGCACTTTGCTGTAATAACTAGCTGCATCAGGTTCTGTTGCTCTCCATGAAAGTACACTTAATAGCCAAGAAAATTCTAGTTTGGAATAAAAGTTAAATGAACAGGTCAGCACCCAAAAAAAAAAAACAGGAAAGTTGAACAAGAAGTTAAGGACTGATAATTATTCAGTACCCTACTCTGAAGCTGGTAAGACCAAACTTTGGTAAGACCAAACTTACCCAAGTTTTCAGAATAAATAGGTACTGTAATGTGATGTAGACCTAAAATCAACCTACTTAACAGGCCTGGCCACATCCTGAACTAGCTCATATTTAATTCCCCTCCCTGGCCTCTTTGCCAGGGATGACTTTTGTCAATTATACCAATTCACAGCCTTACATTAAAATTCACAGTGCTTAACTTTGGCACAAAGTACACCAACACTTCTAAGTTCTTCACTTCTGCTGCATATCTTTCAGTAAACTTGAGAACACATTATCCTGCATTTCATTTTTTGACAATTTCAGTCAAAACCACATAATTCTTTCCTGTTTATGGAAAGAAATTACTTTTGAACTTAAATCCCAGTTAATTTTTATTAATCACCTGAACAGACCTCCACATGTAGTTGTGATTTATTTCCACATTCATATACTTTATTTGATGCTTTTCATGGAATCTGGTACTTTTAATTGTTGCAAGACAAAATAAGAGAAAAATTAAGAAAAATTTCTCTGTCAGTAGGAGGGTATTTACACACAGCTATGACCTGGCATAATAAATAGTATTTGCCTGTATTTTCAGCTGTCTTCTAACTATCAGTGCTTGGTTTTCAATGCAAGAGCTAAAAAGAGTTTTGAAACCTTTGAAGAAACTGTGGTTAAAGGAGCTTTTCCTCAACTCCCAGAGCAAATTCCCTGGCCATGTGATGAGTCACACTGATCCTACTTGAAATCAGTATGAAATCAGTATGAGATGTTAGACCCTTCAGAAGCAGAAGATTTAAAGAGGGGTAAAGGAAAAGCAGCAAATGTGTTCTGACAAATGGATTTCAGTTTCCTTAGAATATGAAAACAAATTTTCTGTGTGAATTTTATTAAAGGAAGTGTTGATTTTGTGAACCATAAAAGGGAAATAGGTGGAAGGACCACAAATCTGTAAATATGTGTTGTATTTAATTAACATAATAAATTATTTGAGTTATGTATTCCTATTTTATTTTGCTACTCTAAACTATGTTGCAGCTTAGAATTTGTTGAAGGATAGATGATATAAAAGAGTAGGAGAGGGGGTTCACTTGGGTTAGTATAGTGCAGTGGCATGAAACTACAGTCCTAAAATTTGGCTAATGTATTGCACAGGGTTACAAATGGAGACAAGATGACCGATGTACTCTCCAGAGCACTGTGCCTCAGTTTTAGGGAGAGAAATTGTAAAGGGGAATTGAACTGCTTTTCCACTCTGTTAACTAAAAATCATAGCCTTGTTTTTCACTCTTTGATGTGAAAAACTTGATGTAGATCCTGAGCCTATCTATGTATTTATGAAGCGTTATGCATCTAGAATAAGAATGAGAGAGAAAAGAAGAAATGTTTCATACAACTAAAGGAAAATGTTTCATTGAGCTTAAGAGTCCTATAGGAGGGAAAGCATGCAGGCCATATTGTAAATTTAAAACTGGTAAAAATAAGTCTAACTTTCAGGAATCTCTCATAAGCCAGAAGCTTCTTTCCTAGATTGACTATATTGTTCTGTATTCCAATTGTTAGAGCCTCTGTTTCCAATTTTAAACAATTCATCCATGAGAGAAGCAAATATATTGTGACTGAAGCACTGATTTTGAAGAAAATATTCTCAGATTTCATTCCTAGTTCTTAATATGTTGTCTTCAGAATGACCTTGAAGACTCATTTCAATGTTTACCTTAGTTCTGTATCTGTGGAACAGGATTAAAAGTATTTTCTTTTTCTCAGTTCCATTATGCTGATGAGGCCTAATATAGGCTGGGATGTCTAGATTAGATGACATTACATGACATAACATAATGTAACATGAGCCTTCATTTATAACACTTAAAAAATGACCAAGGCATTTACAAGTTTCATCTGTGCTTCAGTTTTATTTTTATAAGTGTATAAGTGATTTAAAAACTAATTTTTCTGTTTTGCAATGAAATTACAAATTGTTACTAGGATTAGATTACCAAAGGTTAGTTTTCATGGAGTATTTTTTGAAAACGCCGTCTTTAAATTACTGACTGATCCCATCTGTATACACAGCAAGAGAACTTAAATATAAGGAAGACTGAAAGATCCATTTGTTTTCAGTAAAGCTCCTCCAGAGGATTTGCATTTGATTTTATCACCTTTTTGTGTTTGGTTTGGGGGGAAGGTTATGTGTTGGGGGTTTAGAATACAAATTTTGTAGTCAAAATTAGACATTGTTGATTGTTTAATAATGTGATTTCTATTCATGGTGCTCAGCATAGAAAAATAATGCACAAGCGGAGAGAGCAATTGAAAGTTATTTGATTGCAGTCTTTAAAAAGATGAAGTCTGTATTTAGCTGTAATCAGCTGCCCTTTGAAAACCTCTTTTCTGCTATAAAGCAGCCTTTGTACAGTCTGAATCTGCCATAATTGGTTTTCTAAAGTCAGTAGTGTTGCTTCATTTGCCTTCCTTGAAAAATGGAGGGGGGGGGCAGGGCAATAGTTTCTCATAGACCAAAAATAGAGTCTGCATGTGTATATCTCTGTTACAGAGATATATCTATTTGAAATTTCATTGTGCTGTTTGTCTCTCTTTTCAGCTTCTTGTTGGGATTATTCAAGCAGCTGAGCTGCCTGCATTAGATATGGGTGGTACATCTGATCCCTATGTAAAAGTCTTCCTACTGCCTGATAAGAAGAAGAAATATGAAACAAAAGTCCACAGAAAGACCCTTAACCCTGTTTTCAATGAGCAATTTACTTTCAAGGTAGTTCTTGATAATTATTGAAACTTTCATATTTAACCACTATGTGTCTCATGCTTGGCTATGGATTTAGATGTCTTAGTTAGTTGGTAACTGCAGTGTAGTGATTTTTTATGTTGTAGAAACCTGTGATACTCAATCTTCTTATAATGTAGGCTCAGCCTTCAGTAGGTTTAAAAGGCACAGTTTGATTTTAGGCGCTTTGGTTAACCCAATGTATGACAATCTGATCCATATTTTATGTGCAAAATGATAAATAAATGTAGTAAATAAAATGTACAAGAAATTCAGAAAACAGTGACACTTTGACAAATGTCATGTAAATTTTACTACATGTAGGGACAGAAAGTCATAGACAGAAAATTTATTTGAGGAGGAAAAACAGTTTTCACTCGAGGAGGCTTTCACTACTAGGAGAACTAGGCCTAGGAAAAACCCAGTGTGGGAGAATATTCTTTCCCATGAATAGTGCTATCTATTTCTCTGCCTGCCTGTTTTGAGAAGTTATCTCCCCTGTTGCAAGAAGAGCTAAAAGTACTCACAGACATGCCTGAGGCCCCTGCTGGGGGAGATGGAGACCATAAAAGCACAGGGGAGAATACAGCCTTGAAGTTATGCAGATGCGAAAGGTATTGTTATAAAAGCACAAAAACGGGTTTCCTGGGCTGCTCTTTCACCTGCTATGATTTTATCAGTGTATTTAGGGTTTCTGACTTTGGAATAAACTTTTCCTTAATACCTTACCTGTAGTTTGGTATCTGGATTTAGCTGCAGGCATATCAATTCTTACACTAGACCAACACTCTTTAAATAACTTTGTAGTCCGGTTTAATGGCATTCAGTATAATATTTCTTTTCCTCAAAAATGAGTTAAAACTCGAGGAAGGTAAATAGGTGAGGACAATATGGCATATTAATCTTGCTAGACTTTGTCATAGCAGTTCTTTGCCATGCTACTTTACATATGAAATCCTGTGTCAGGTTTAATAACATATGAACTAAATAAATCTAGCTAAGGCTCATATAGCAGTATTTACATCTTTCCAATAACATATATTATTAGTGTTTTTCTAAAACTGTAGCCACATTTAAGCTCCAGTTAAATACAATAAAGGAATACTATACAGCATGTTTCACAGGGCTTCTCTTAGCTCCTCTGCTGTTACTTTAGGCCTTTCTCTCTGTGCCCAATCTTATAATGACAGCTACAGATTGAAAACAGGAATAGTGAAAGACTCAGGCTATGAAATCATTCAATGAGAAAGATATCCCTGGAGGACACAACTACTACTGCATATATAAGCTTATTCTTTCCTTGAAGATGTTCATAAAAGTAATCTTTTGTGGGGAGTTATTTTTTTCTCGAGCTTTCCTAGGAGAGTATTTAAAAGAAAACAGAGTTCTAAATTGCATATTCCCATGCAGCTCACAAAAGCAAAGAAAGAACCAATAATGCTGTCATCTAAGATGAAAACACAAATTATAAATCAGATCAGCCACTCCTGGGCTATAGTGTCTACTTGTTGTAAGTCTCATCTTTAATATTCAAATTCTGTGCTCCAGAGAATAGTTTGCTTTCCACACAGGACCTGATAGAGTGTTTAAGCACATCCCAATATGGTACTGATTATCCCCTGCATACTGTGGTCTGTACTTGAGAGAAAACCAACAGAGGATGCCAAGTACTGTCATTGTTCTAAGGGCTACTGTGAAAACCACAAATGACCATTTAACTAGTGCTGCAACTGTAATAATAACTTCCATGGGAACTATTGACAATATCGTGTTTACTTGGGTAGAGCTTTATTCCTGTGACCCACTTCAGGTGGTGTACATCTTCTGTTGGCATCCTTCCCGTCTCTCTGGCAGCACTGCCCACCAGGCAGCCCAGGCCCATTTTGCTGCCTTCTCCCAGGGCACAGCTGTGAGCTGCCTGCCTTCCTCCCAATGGAGGGCTAATGGGAATGAGATGACTTATGTTTCTGCTGTATTGCATCTTGAGCCCTGAACTTTTTTTCTTCCCTTCTTTGGGTGGTTCCCTGTGGTAGTCCCTTTTTCATTTCTTTTTCTCAGACATCCATGGTGCTGTTCCAGGGTGCAAGTGTTTACCAGGCTTCAGCTGTCTGAATTGTATCCCCACTCTGCACTGCCAAAAGGAAACCAAGAAATCCTAGCTGGACTACACCAGGAGGTATTCCTCCTCAGGTCCAAAGTGGGAAGAGGGTTCATGTCTAGAGGAATGACATTGTCTGTGTCACCTGCTTTAAGTCAAAAGACTGACTGTGTCTGAGCAGAAAGCAGGGAGAGGGAGCAATCCTTCACAAAAGCGGAGGCCATCCTTGGTAGTCAGAACAAAGACGGAGGCTGAAACTACTTTAGAGGTAATGAATGAAGGAAGGATTTCAAAAGGCAGATAGCTTAAATGAGCTTTACTGAGGTCAAGTTAATGATTACCAAAAAGTAAATAATGATGAATGTAGCCTTTGCATGCATTCCAAATGACCAGGATCTAGTGTAAACGAACAGAAAAATAAACTTTAGAACATTTTTCTTCTTCTGTTTTTGAGGCTGTGTAAAAATAAAACTAACATTATTTAGAATTTTTCCTTCCACATATAATTACCTTCTGTAGCTTTTTAGAAGCTACAAATAAGTTACAGAATGAAAATAGATTTTGCTGTAGTATTTACGAAAATATACAACCGTGTACTACTGAAACTATTCTACTTGATAATAGAAGCTAGACCTGGCTCTCAGTTTGATTAGCTTATTTTAAACATTATATAACATGTTATGTAAAAGGAAAACTACTCATGTTATTAGTAAGTTATTTTAAGAAGCAAGTGGAAGCCAAACAGTAACAGAAGACAACAGTCCTAGAGTTTAAATAAACCGGAATATGCAGAGGTTAACAAGGACAATGATAATGCTATGCTTCCATTTCTCTTTATATATAGACAATTAATAGATAAATGTTTAATGAAGCCCATGGAAACTGTTTATACTTGCAGAATATATTCAGATTGACCAAGTGTTCACATATATCCAAACAGTTCCTAAGTCAGACCTTTTCAAACAGCCACTCAAGTGTAGCTTACCTGAACTGCTTGTCTCTATCTGAATATTAAAAATGTGACTTATAAACATCCTAACCCACAGCATCTGTCTGAACCACATCAGAACAGCTGCAGAATTAGTCAGAACTTGGCCTTCTGCCACCACAGTTTCTAGCTATACACTGTGACTTAGAAAGCACCTTAGTGTCTACCATGTGAAAGGTGTAATAATGAAAAATATGCCTTGGTAAGTAATAGGTAGTGGTACTGTAAGAGAACTGTTTAGCGTCTAATTACTTTGTGTCAGATACAGTAAGCCAGTTCTGTTTTTTACATCAATCTGGGAGCTACCTATCTCTGAGTGATGATGGGTGAATTATTGAGGAAAAGACACCATTGTGTCAAAAGTTCATGTCTCTTCAGTGCAAATAATTGGGCTTCTTGTTTCAGTTTCATCACCCACAAAATGATTGGAAGTAGAATGAGAAAAACCCAGGAGTGATGAGTGAGCTGCCACATTGTTCTATCAAGTGCCAGAGCCTTGTCTCAAGAAATACCGCGTCTGGTGACTCTGAAACAAATACACCTCATAATTTTCTCTGCAGTTCAATTTACCTGAGATGACAGCTGACAAACCAAAGAAATAGATTTGCATTGTAGTGGACCAATCTTTATTGTCTCAGATGTGGAGTTTGTCATTTTCTCATCTTTGCAGGTGCCATACTCTGAGCTGGGTGGAAAAACTTTAGTGATGGCAGTTTATGACTTTGATCGTTTCTCCAAACACGATATCATTGGGGAATATAAAGTTGCAATGAACACAGTGGACTTCGGTCATGTCACTGAGGAGTGGAGGGACTTGCAAAGTGCAGAGAAAGAAGAGGTAAGAAAAATCAGACTTTTTCCCCCCAGGACACTTTTATCCTCAGCTGGAGAAACAGACAAACTAGCAACATTTTTTTTTTTGCTGAGACAGCTCCCATCTGTTATCAGCATTTCTCAGACTTGCTTCACCTGATACATTTTTGATAAACATCTTTTCCAATACTCATTGAGTGGGACATTCTCCTTTGCTAATCCGATCAATGATACTTTGTGCAACATATTAAAAAAGTTTTCATGAATTTTACTTTTTCTTGAATTGGTGCAGTTTGGGTATGTAGAATTTGTATTTGCATTGTAAAAGTGGTGTGCATTTAGGTTTATTTGTGGTTCTCAGTGTTTGCATCTCAAGACATGTTATTGTGCATGATGATAATGGTAGGTTTTCATTGAAATATCTTTTAGTTCTATTGAGCTGATATGCAAAAATATCCATTGATTAGAATTATGAATTTTACAAAAACCTTGGAATGGCATCTCACTTAAATATTTATCATCTTTTTTATTTTTGTCTCTATGTCAACATCCTATGGATTCGTAGATGTAGTGCTACATGTACACAAGACACTTCTTGGAAATATTTTATCACCAAATTGTGCATCCTAGGAGGTTGTTCATACTAATACATCCAACTTTCTGCTTATTATAAGACCATTTTGTATTCATTTTTACGTTATTTTTCCTTTTGATCGACAGATAGTACTTCACCTACTCATAACAGTCAAAGTGCATGGTGTACTTCACTGCTCTTGTTAAGGAGAGGGAATCGTGAGTCTGAGTTTCTCATCGTCTAATTTAGATAATAAGCTGCTTTGGATTCAAACCCTAATTTCTGTAATTAAAGGGACAATCTGAATGAAATCTTTCCTTCTTACAAGTGAAAAAACCTGAATATTGGATTTAGACTAAAAGCTCCAAAAAATGCAGCCATGCAGGCTTCTCAGATTTCCAAAAATGGTAGATTTCAGTGTTGCCTTTTTGAGTGTTTGTTTTTAAAGACTGTATTTTGAGATGGCTTTTTTCAACTGCTTATTGATTTGAAAGCCACTGCTACACTGAGACTTTTCTGTATGACATTTTGTCATAGTGACGGCATTTTTACATAATGACAGCACTTACAGGGTACATTGGTACCCTTGCTATATGGGACATTTTTCTTTCACTCTTAGAGCCAAATATGAAAATGAAAAAAAGAGAAAAAGGAGGTTTGTAGTTCGAAGGCCCTGTTCCTTTAAAGCCTCAGCCCACCTGAAAGCTGGAAATATGAAATTTTATTAAGCAGCAAATTGGTCTTCTGTTGCAATATTATGTATGATTTCAAAGTGTTTCATGTTTTTCTGTATCAAAACACATATAATAAGCCAAATACTACACAAAGAGGAATTGAAACTTTACCCTTGTAGTATAACTTCAAGCTTTAAGAAAATAAACAATTATATCCCCATATGCAGCTGACAGATAACATGTTATAGATTAGTGTGGGATTTCACCTGTCTTGTGGCATAGAACATTGCCTCTTAAGTCTTCTAGTTAACATCCACAGTTAAATCTCAGTCACTTTTCTGCAACAGCTTCAGAAAGTTCATACTCTGCTAATGCAATATGGTGAAAATGTTACTTGAAGCAGATATTGAGCAGTGTGAGCTACTTGCATAAGTGCTTTCTGATTTGGAAAATATCTTTTATTAAAAAAGAAGGTAATTAAAATTAATAATTCTGGAAGTATTTGGATATTAGAAGAGTATTACAAGAGCTTTGAATAGTTTGCAGTAGAGACAAAATCTAGGTTGCTCTCACCTTCATTCATATGTCGGGTACTATGTATGCAGGAAAGCCATTGTAATTTTTATACCTTTTGGATAGGGCCTTTTTGAAGTTGCTACCAAGCATGGCTATTTTATTTGTAAGGAGCTAGATAATATGATCTTATGAAACATCATGAAAAACTGTGCTTACACAAACATCCTAAATATTTTTTCATACTACAGGAGAACTTCTGTTTTATTCTTGCATCTCAGTGTTCATAAGCATACAAGGTATCCAATCAATATGGAAAAATATCATAACTTAGGTTGTATGGAGACTTTTTAATCTTAGTTTTCTATATACTATGTGTAGCCTTTCTGCACCAGCTCATTAGCTCACTGTACAAATAAAAAGTGACCCCACAGAAGCCAGTTACTCACCAGCCAAGTATATTTAATCCACAAGGTCTTCACTTATTTCTGCTCCATTATGGAACCTCCACTTCTGTCATATGTATGTTGAGCCTGATTCAAAGAATTGCTTAGCCCAATTTGGAAAAGAAATCTCTACCAAGAACCAAGAGGGTTGCATTTGTCAGTGGTTTGGGAGTTATGTTCACACAAAATGTCATTCATATTCCATATTTGACTCAACTATCTCACCATCTTTGATGTTCCAGTCCCTGCTCTGCAGCAAAGATGCTAAGCAAATTCTAGTATATTTTAAGGGATAATAAATAGGGGACAGAAATCATATCTCCATAAAGGGGTTATCAGCTGACATAGCAGATATAGCTGTGATCAAGAAGTACCTTGGTTTCAGTATTAGTAAATACATCACCGCACATATGAAGGTTAACATGATTTACCTATGCCAGATATGTAGCAACAGACACATTCTTGTCTCTTGGTAGTGATTATGAACATGATATGGTGGCCTAGCTTACTAAAAAAGCAAATTAAAACCTAAGCAACTGGATTTCATGCAAAAATTTATGACAAATGTAATTTTATTGCTACCAGAAAGTCTTTTGCAGACTATTCTACGTGGTATAATTGTGTAATGAATTTGTTCTTGAAAAGCACTTCTGTATGTGGCCTGCAATATTTGAAGATAGGTTTTATTTCCTTTTTTGCCTTTGCAGAGGTTAGGTAAGTTTGGCAGTTCTTAGAAACCTAGTGCTAATCCGAATTCTAAATATTTTTGAAATAAAGTATCAGATGTCAGACTATCCTTAATGTTTTAATTTTGGCACCTAAACAAGATGTTTACCAGAGCACATCAGTGGCAATTGTCACCAGTCACGTTAAAAGAACTATCTGGGTGGCCTCAGTCAAACAGAGTATAAAAATCTTTTTTTTAGCTTTCTTTATGTCAAATTCAGTTGATGCACATCATAGAATTACAATTTAATTAACATTTCAATCATAGGGGGCAAAATAATTTTATGAGTAGTTACTCTTTCTTTTGCTCATAAAGCTCCACTGTACTTTCTGTCATTTTTTCTAAATGGGCTTGAAATTGATGGCAGAGGATGAAGGTTTAATGAACTAATTTGAACTACTCCCTCTCACAGCCCAGCCATTTGAATGGCATTTCTCTGACACTGCCTTCTCTTCTGGGAAAGGTCTTATTAATATGTTTATGTTGGTGAAGCACTTTGAAGGTACAAGCCTTTATGTGAGCATTTGTTACGACTGGGAGAGGGCTTTGGGAATGTAAAAGTCTGTGCAATGATTGCTAAATATTGCGGAGACCACTACTAATGAGCTTCATACCTTGAATCTTTTTTTTCTTGTCTGCTTTTACCTGTGGTCTCCTTGTGAATATATGGAGTTGACTTAACCAGTAGTCCTTCAGTCTCATTTGACTGAGAGCATGGGAGGGACGAGTGGTAAATACTGAAAGGTTATTCACTTTTACCAAGTCTGACATATAATGGTTTGGGCACAGAGTGTTAAAAAGCAGATCACAGGAGTTTGCTCATCTCTGTCATGTACCAGATGTCACTGCCATTAACTTTATCTGAGTACACACTGCATCCAATATCTGTTATCACTGCAGTACAGAAGGCGAGACAGACCTCTTCTTTGCTCACAGAGGTGTGAATCATACTGAGAGTCATCTTCTGAATACTTCAGCTGATTTCCCTCCAGACATTTTCTTATATTGGCACTTAAATTGAAAAACTCTTGTAGCAAACATGCCAAGAAATTTTACGGAATATAAGGAGAAGCAGAAACAATTCTTTCCCTTGGAAGCAGTGGAGAAGCATAAGGAGAAGGATCCTTGACCTGACAGTATCTGCCACCAAGAATTCTGCAAACCTTTTATGACTGTCATTTATGAAAGACCAGTATTGGTTAATGGCTTAAATATTGTTAAAATCTCTGAAAGACTTTTGTCCAATGCAGCAAACTGTGCAAAGAAGCAACTGCTCACTGAAGTCCACCCCAAATATGCCTACTAATTAGGACTGTGGCAAGAACTTGAGATGCTGTCAGAATCCACAGAATGGTGATTTTTTTTTTTCTATTTAATCTGTCTCTCTGTCACTCTCCTTCTCTGCCCATTTCTCTCTTTTTCCTATTTCTTTCTGTGTCTCTCTACGTCATATTTACTGTTAAATAAAAACTATTGACTTTGGCATATGGTCTCATTTGCACCTTAATTCAGGCAGAGGCGTCTCTCTAATAATTTTAAGAACCTGATCATAACACCTTCACATGAGACTCTGTGCATTATCTGATCAGACATTCACCATGGATAGGTTACATGATGGACGCATGCTCATGTCACAGTGCACTGTGATGGGTATATTTTATACATGACTTCTGAGTTGGAAGTCTGCTGGAAAACACCAGCTTCACTCTCCTACATGATGCACAATCTCAAGCAGGAGAAATGCTACACTACTGCCTTGGAAATGGGTGAGATGCAAGCATTCTGCAGCTGGAGAGTGGAAGACCAGTTCTGTGAAGCTTGATGTGGGCAATACCTGAGGATTGTTCTTTGCTTCCTCATGAAAAAATAAAAGCTAAAGGAATGAGATGGAAAGTGGGCTTGAAACAGGTATATTTAATACCTTCATATACTTCATAGAAGTTAGTGAGCCGCCAAGCTTATTGACTCTAGCACTGAAACTTGCAGAGAGTTAAGAGTTAAAGGACATTTTTACAAAAGTCACTGTCAAAGTACAACAGCAATTCACTGTTACTTTCTGTTATGGTTGTATGATAGATGGACAGATGATCTAATAGGCCATTCCCATCTCTGATAATAACACTTAGTTCTTTTACAGCTTTGCAGATAGCATAGTGCTTTGCGAACGAAAGTATCATTATCCCTAGGGAGATGCTGTCAGAGTGTCAGACAAATTTTAAAATGTGAGGTCTCCTTTATTTAGCTGCACATTGGATCATGATGTTTTCTTCATAGTGTTCGCATTTCCTCAAGTTCAGTTCTTATCACGCCCAATTAAAAATTAAAAATCTAAGGGGATTTTGTTTTTCAGGTTTTGTGGAGAGTTCCATAGAGTAAACTCACAGTGTTGAATGCCTGTTCAACACTGTAAGTACAGGATCTGTCCTGCCAATGAACTGATTTTCATAGTAAGACGGGACAAAACAGGTTCTCAAGTTTGAGAATAAGCAAGCCTGGTTTAAAATTCTTTTGCAGTTAGTTAGTTGTTTTTCATCTTGAAATTGAAGATGTTAAAATGTTGTGATGTTAAAGGGAAAAAATATGATTTGAGTAGAACAGTTAGAATACTGTTTCAGGTTATTAAAATTATGTATTTCTTTTCTTGCCTTTTATACTCAAACTGCTGACAATCCCACTATACACCTTTATTGAGTATTCTCTTTCTTAACTCCCTGTCTAGAAGAGACACCATAGGAGGTGAGAGGCATTCTTGTGTTATAATAAAAAGCATGTAATTGGCATACTTGAAATCAAAAAGGAACTTGTCTTGATTCATCTCAGGCTGTCTGGCTTTACAGGTATTAAATTCAAATACACAGAACAGTAGAAAGAAGGAGAAGTTCAGTGATAGTGTTAAATTCAGGTTGTTCTGGGCCCTTTCTGTTTCTGGACAGTATTCATTCTGAGATCAGAAAAACTTGTATTGCTTATTTGTCAAAAACGTAATGATTGCCATTTTCCTTCCAAGTGCGGAAAGGCATCTTGAGGTTAAACTGTGCTAACAAAATAGATCCTACACTTAGTGCTGAGCATCTAATATAGTACATAAAATACATATATTTTATGTGTTATGTATCGTATATTACATATATCTGTAATATATACACATTATAGAAAATAATATAACACACAAAATAACAATACACATATACAAAATACAAAAGATTTTAATAATACACAAACACACACAAATTAATAATAAATATACAAAATTTAATAATATGTCTATTAAACAAACACTAGTTAATTTTATTATTTATAATTATCATAATTATTTTATTTATTTATTCATTCATTCATTCATTTTAGACCAGGTATATTCCTAAAAACTTCGTAGAAAATTACAAGGCCAAAGGAAGAAACAGTGGACAATTCCCAGCCTCCGCTTCTTAATGTTCGGGAGTCTATTGCTCAAGTATAGGATATTTTAAAGTTCTAAAACACTGCTTCATACAATGCTAGTTGGAAAGCAGTGTTCTGAAAAGTGTTTTTACAGGGTTTTGAGAAAGATACTGAGAGGGATCAAAATCATCTTTGAGTTCTTTTTAGAAAGGCTTAAACAGAATTTTTATTCAGATAGCTGATGTATCAGTCATTTGCATGGGTTGAAGTATATTCCAAGTGGAATGTACTGAAGCTAAAGTATGAAGAGATGTTTTGGATGGAAACTGCAGTAGGAATTCCAGGAAATCCAAACGTAATTGTGGAGTACTCCCAGGTATAAAGGTCTGTAATCTGGGACCGATGGCAAATGGACCTGCAGAATCAACCAATGAAAGGGTCACAGAACATGCTATATCTGAAATTTTCCAGCATTGGTCTCCAGCTCGACTTTCATGTACTTACTTATTTTTCTGACTACCAGCATCAAGTGAATGCATAATGCAGAGGCAGAAACTGCCTCACTAGGTTCTAGGCAGAAGCTTTGCAGTAGTCTGGGATAATACTTTACTTCCCTTTCTCTCTTACATTTCCAAACCAACAATGACAAAAATGGTTATCTGATTGCTGTTACAAACCAAGATCAAGAGCTAAGGGAAGTTGCAAAACAACACTATTAAAATACTCCATCATAACTGTCATTAGAAGGACCTTCAGAAAGAGACCAACACTTTAATAGAAATCATGAGGGAAAAGCAAGTCTCGAAAAGACAATGACAGCATTTTCACTAGAAGGTTGAGGAGTAATATACCACTATAATCTGCTCACTTTTTTGAGTCCACTTAATGTAGAACTAAAAGATTTTGCTTCCAGAAGCATCAGAGAAAAATGTATTTTTGAAGAGGAAAAAGTCAAAGATTTAGGAATAGTGGTCCAGGAAAAAAAGCTATTAGCCATTTTCTTCATTTTTTTTTCCTCTGCCAGCTTTTAAACACTGATTTAGACCATGTCAGAGATTACCATAGTAACCATTTAACCTCTTTTCAGAGCCTGTTATGTTTCCATTTAGTTCAACAATGAGCTTAACTGGTATTTGAAGCACTTTGCATTATACCTGTGACAGGAATTAGCAGCAAATGCCCTAATCAGTTAGAATCCAGAACATAATACTGTAGTTTAAGTTCAGTGGTATTGGGCTTCTATTTAGTTTATGCTCATGTTTTAAGAGGTAGAGTACATGAATTTAGGAAGTATTACCAGGTCTTATTTGTAGGCTAAATGGATGACAGACAGCAATAACTCAGTCCTACGGTTACCTGTTCAATTGTATCATATAACTCAGCCTTCTAGAAACCAAAGGCCAAAGAAATCCCTTACAGTGGCTGATGTGTTGTTAGTGTGTTGATGCAGCTGGGTGGTTTTAGTGCAGTAAACCCTGTACTTCTCTCCTCTGTCTTTTCCATGGCCTTCTGCAGCTTACTTTGTGATTGTTACCATCATAACTAGAGAAACACTGAGAACTTGATGATTTAAATTAGATTCTAAAAACCTTTTGAATAGCATAGTCGTTTTCACTTGTTCATGTCTAATTCTTTCTGGGCAGGGTGCTGTTGTACAAAATAATAAGTTGCTGAAAAAAAAATCATTTTCATAGAACATCTCCGTTTCTGCGTTTGATTCATTCTCCCCTTGTAGATTAATGGAGAACTGACATTTCCGGGTTTAATATCTTGCAATCTATGACTTGCATACAGTTCTTTTTGAAGGACTATGGCCAGTCTTTCATTTTCTATCTCACAGATCATAGCAAATATTATTATTCTTGCATGCTCATCAGTAACTCTACATCATACATAATATTTAAGAGATTGACAAAATAACAAGATTGACAAAAATACTTTTCTGTACCTTATCTGAGCATGATTTATAATGTTGGTGCTCTACAGTTCAAAGTTTTTAACCTCTCTGTCATCTAAAATTCCAATAGCAAGGAATTTTACTCCAAGAACAATACCGTTGTTGAAAGATGAAACCATTTCTCCTCTCTCTCTCCCCCTCCATCTCCCCTTGTCTCCCCTTAGCCCCCCACATCTACCTCCCCAGACTTCCATATTTCTGGCCACATTTAAGGAGAAATTCGTAAACTGCTAATTGTTCTCTCAGTTTCTTATTCTTTTCAGTTTTCTTTTTTTTTTTTTTTAACTTCCACCATCATTTTATAAATCTGAGTGATTCAGTGAATAATTAACTTGCATTTTTTAGCCTCCAGTCAAAAGTTGCAGTTGCTTTTTAGTATTTATGTTGACCAGAGATGAAACTTTTGTGAATCACTCCAATCCTCACTTCTCAGCATATATTCTCTCACTTTTGGTGTATCTGTGCTTATGAGATGTAGACCTGAGCGTAAAGCAGAAATACATCTTTCCTTTAGGATGCATCTTTGGTGATGAAAGTTTTGTGAGCAATCTTAAGTTGCATTCACTGGGGCTTTTTGTTTCACCTGCTTGCCTGGCTAGCTTACTCACTAGATGAATGGAGGAGTACTGTAGTTGTTTGGTCCCTTCCACTAGCAGAGTTTCCAGAGTATGATTTTTTTCTGTGGAAGGCTTGGTATGGTCACTACAACAGAATTACTACAGTGTCATTAGAGCAGAACACAACTCACTTTGAGCTACAATCATCAGTGCGTAGATGAAATCCATTTCCAGTCTCCTTTTGGACCCAGGTAAATTCTGTATGTGCTTCTTGCTGGCCAAAAGCAAGATGACAAGATGTACCTGAGACTGAATCCGCGGAGATGGAGGCCACGGCTTTTTCCTTGAGCATTATGTCTACGATTACAATTACAGAAATAATTCCAGAGATGGGAGTTTCCTAACTAGCAGTGAGGGAGTTGAAAGTGGTACGTTATTGCTGCTTGATTGGCTGCATGCATTTGCCTACAACAGAACAGAATTAGCAGGTATTGCAATTTCCACTGACACTGATAGAGGCAACTAAATCTGGGAACCCTTCACTGTGCCTTTCTCCACTTGTGGTTGACCTTGAGTTCAAACCTCTTTGTCTTAGCTAAAGACTTTGTCATAAAATTCTAACTGAAGCAATTCCCTGTACAATTACCATCATGTGGGGTTTATAACTTGCTGTCGATGCCACCAGCATAGAACATGCCACTGCTGCTTCACAGTGGTGTGGCTGGCAACGGGCAGACAGCATCTGATCTTCCCATTAGGCGCTTAATATTGGGTGCTACTGAAATTACTTCTGGTTGCCTGGAATCTAGTTATTTTACCTTTGTTTTTCCATATCTTCTTCATTAACTGTGAAAATTAACCAGAGGATCTCTTGTTGATGAGTAGAGCCTGGGCTTCAAAACTGGCAGCAGCTCATTTTTGTGGGAGTGCCCCGAGGTCTGTAGCTGACATCCCCTGTCTGTAAATGCCCAGCCTAGAATTAGATAGCAGTGGATTATGCTGAAAATGTTTTTACTCATTCGGACTTTCACATTAATCAGTCAGGCCTAACATTAATTTCCTGTGATGTTTTAGAGCAGGCAAGTTTTCAATGATATGTGGGTCATTTGTATTAATTTTGATTACTCTGATTTTTTTGCTTGTACTTGTTGTATAGAAAATAGATACAGCTATTACAAGTCTGTGACACAAACTAAGAGCTGCAGTTCTTCCACAGCACGTATCTGTAACCCATGATTTCTTTCTTGTCATAGTACAATTGTATATGGCAATACACCAAAGCTCTCAAAAAAACCCCACTTGTAACTTCACGAGCCATCCGAATTTGTGCATGCTCTCTCATCCTCTTTTTTTTTTTACAATGAGAACCAATCTGTGTCATTACAATTTGATATAGCAAATGTTTCTGTAGATATAGAATCATAATTTTCTATATAAGCTTTAAATTATTAAATCATTTAAAATCTCTTAAAAGACATGATTATTTCTCCTGAATGCCTGTTAGTGATACTAAACTATTAGTTGATTTCTTAATGAAGAACTCTCTGCTTTTAGTTTAATTCATCAGCCTGAAGGAAAATATACACATTTATAGTGTATTGAAAGTTGCAGCTTTTATTATTAAAAGCATAAAATCCAAAAATTAGTATCTTCTGATACATTATAATTGTAAATGAGAACAGATTTTAATTAATATCTGCTAGATTTTCTGCAGCAATCATATGTTCCAGAATAACTTGGTTTCCTGCTTGGGTTTCATCTGTAGAGTTCCGGAATACCAGTCACATTCTATAAGAATTTAAAGCTCTTTCTGTTTATATGTTCCCGGTCATGAAAAATAGCTGTTAGTCAGCCCTTCAGGCATAATCACTGCATGTAAAGCTGTGACCATCTTGTGTATAAACATTGGGACATGCTCCTTAGACTTTTTAGCCCACCTGTTCATTGATTCCTTGGGTTTGTTGCCATAAGGCACCACTATATGAGCTTTTATGAGTCACTGAGGATGACATATCTTTAAATATGATCTATTTTAGTTGCATTGAGCCTAGACTAGCTAACATTAAAATTTCGTTTCTGAAAAAAAAATCCCATTTCAAAAAAACCTTTTGCTTAGAAATAGTGCTATTTCCTATCAAATCAGGCGTTTGTCTAAATTAGGTGATGTTGTCTGCCCTAAATCTGAAGGACTCCTAGATCTTTAAGAATCATTTTAAAGAACTTCCTATAATCAAGCTCAGTCTAGGAAACAGGCATCCTGGAGATAGTAATGTTCTCCCAGTACCAAGCTGGGAGGAAGTGGGCACAAGGAAACCCCCTTACAAGCTTGAAAGTTAGACCTTGCTTGGCTTTGGAGCAAAAATCTAGAAAGTGTCTGATTCTTAGCCCCTGGCATTTTGTCCTGGCTGCCTGGCCATTGACTGCAAATTCTGAAAGCTCAGATCTCCTCATGGCATCCTGACTTCCAAAAAAATTCAAAAATTCTGAGTGAGACCTTACTGGCAAAGGGTACAAAGAGAAGGTTGCTGACAGGAGACCCACATTTGTTTAGAGGCAGCTTTGCACCAGCACTAGAAAACTCTTAGAAGGTCTTCAAACCCAAAGAGTTTGAAAGTTTCTAATTTTAAGACATAAATAGATGAAGAAAATAACATGTCCCTTATAGCTTCAGCAAGTACTCCAACTGTTTTAAAAATGTGTACTTTATTTGTTATTGGATGTTACTGGATTCTACTCCAAGACGTTGATTCTTGTTGCACCCTTCTTCAATAGGTTGAAGCCATTTAATACATGATGCTTCCTCTTCTCTACGGTACTTATGCATTGCAATCAAGTCACTTCCAATCCTCTTTTCAGAAAGCTGCAGAAATTAATCTTTTATGTTTTTTGCAATCAGGCTTTTTCTACTTTTTTCCAATAAGAGTTGTGACTTTTTACCTACTTCGTAGTTTTCTGCATCTTAAAAAAAAAAAAAAAATGTACGCAAGAACTGTGTGCAATATACTTTATTTCTTTGCCAGGCAGGCAAAGTCACCGTCTGCTTCTGATCATGTCTACTATTGAATGTTTTGCACAGGATTACACTAGCAGTTTGGGATCTGTAGCTTATTACCCTATAACCTCAGCAGGAGACATCATCTTGTAAGATACATTTCCTGATTCAGGAGATACTTAGAGTCTTGGGTTCTTTATTTTAGAATGTAGAATTTTTGCTTTTGGCTGTATAAAAATGTCCTCTGTGTGACTGGTTACAGCTAAGTGATTAAGCACTTTCTCTCTGACCAACCTGTTGCATTATTATTTACTGTTCTGATAGTACTTATTACCTCCGTACAATCCTAAACATCCACTGGTCAGATTTTGTGACCAATACATCTGTTCTAGAACAAGCAGCAGTCACAAGTATTGAGGCCATGTTGCTGAGAACACAGCTGCGCTGGGCAGGGCACGTCTCCAGGATGAAGGACCACTGCCTCCCTAAGATCTTGCTTTATGGTGAACTTGCCACCGGCTGCCACATGAGAGGAGCCCCCAAGAGAAGATACAAGGACTCCCTGAAACAACATCTCAGCCTGGGCCATATTGATCAACATAACTGGTCTACTCTGGCCTCCAATCGGGAGGCCTGGAGACACACCATCTATAACGCAGCTGTCTCCTTCGAGAACACACGCAGGATCACTCTCGAGGAGAAAAGGCAACGCAGAAAGAACCATGTCTTGCAGAATACACCATCTAAGAAGTCTTTCTGTTGTGCTTTCTGCAATCGGACGTGTCTATCTCATATTGGCCTCATAAGCCACCAGCGTGCCTGTAACAAATGTGGATAGAGCCCTCCCAAATCTTCGTTTGCGAAGCCCAGCCATGTGAGTGAGAGTGAGACAGTACTTATATCACCTGCTTACTTTATCAGTAAAAGTTCTTCCCCATCTATAAAAACAGCAGTAGACTTTGAAGAGAAAAAAGAAAAAAAATGTGCATGTTCCCTTCATCAAACAAATTTACAATGTTATCAAAGATGAATCTGGTTTTAGTTGAAAAGACCTTTTTTCCATAAAACAATGTGACTTCACATTCATTATATTTTATATCCTTTAAATCAGCATTAATACAAACTTTTATGAGTTCTTCTTTGTTTTCATCTGGGTTTGATAAAAGGCAAATGGCTGATAGATACCACCTTCATCCCATTTGGCCTTTTTCTGAGTAAGAGAGGCATAACTTTAGCACTGTTTCAGTCTTCTGAAATTTCCCTTGTGGTCTAAGATTTATTAAAAATGAACATCATTGAGCCAGAGATTTTATGATAAGTGCAGTCTTCTTTCCTAGATTTTATAGATAACTGCAGTGACTTCTTTTTACTGAAGAGATTAATGAAATTGTGTGGTACTGATTGCTATGATGACCTTTGATGAGCTGCCTTGTCCTCCTAAAGAATGTGCTAAGAGAGTTTGTCGAAGTGAAATAGTCAGAAGAAGTGGAGTAATTAAAGAGGGGTTTGCCACTATGTATTTATCCAAAAACTTGAATATATTTCAGTAGTTTCATAAAAATTTGAATGCTTAGTTTAAGAAGTGGATATTAGCCTGGTGAGTCAATTGATTTGAATATATAGTGCTAGTTCAAAGGACCTCATTCTTGAACTGAGCACAAATATTTAATGTACTGAACTTAAGACATATAACACAAGGCATTGTACAAGGAGGCATATATTAGTTTCTTCATTTCAACCCAAGACAAAAATACTGAAATTATCTGAGAGAGTATTTTACATATTTCTGATTTCCCTCAAACTAGGGAGCACTAGAACAGGATTTTCTCTGAGCTTTTCTGAGGTTTTCAGCTTGCCTCTTTTCCAGTTGCATATCATTTACCGCATCTCATATTTTTAGGCAGTTTTGATGCTCTGGAAAAATCTCCAGTACAAAAAATAGTAGAAGAGGACAACATGAGCAGTGAAAATCAATGATACATAAAAGGACTTTAAATCCTGCCTGTGCTTGTAGCACAGAAGCAATGAATGGGAAAAAAAAAAGATGACATTGACTTGAGTGAAATTATACATGAAGGAAAATCTTGTTCACCTTGATAAATTACAGGCAGAGAACTGTCTTATTATAAGTTTTCACCTATCAGCTGTTAACTTAGACCAGCTGTTTTAGTGTGTTGTTTTCTCATTAGCAAATACAGTTCCTTTTCATCTTGCTGTGCAGTCCCCTGGTTTGCAGCCCTTTCAGGTCACTGCTGTGGCTGCTGTACAGTGAAGATCCTTGTTTGTCTGTGTGGCTGAGTTGTTTTTGTGTGAAAATAAAGGCACAGGCTTCTTTTGGCACAAAATTGTGTCGCATGCTACCCTGGAAGCTGGAGAGCATGATAAGAAGGTTCCTGTAAATTCAATGCCTTAAAGAGGATAGATACTCAGATTCTTGCCTTGTTCAGGGAAACCCTTGAGCACATGGCAGGTCATCACATGGTCTGTTTGGCCTGCCTCTAACTAGATTGAAAGTTTCCAGTTTTAAAACAATGACTTTACATACTGCCTCTTGGCCGGTTGGCAATTTTAGGAGATTTTGCAGGAGGCTGATGTATTTTGTGGGATTTGCAATTGAGGTCATGGAAGGAAGCTGAAGGTGCTACTAGGGGTTATTATGGAAGAACTTAAAAGCTGAACTGGTGTTACAGCAAGCAGGAGATGAGAAAAAACAGGACATAAATCAACAGGAGCTGAGTGAACCAAGCTGTAAGAACACTGCAAAAAGAACCATTTATTTATAACATAGCTGGAATTAGTATGAGGTGCAAGGTCTTTATGTCTTAGTAATTTGTTACAGTTTCAGGAAAGGGAAGAAGATGGCTGGCTGTGAAGATAATCCATAAATTCCACTGAATTCTTTGTGGTTCTTGCAGAACAAATAGAAATGTATTGTATGGCTTCAGTAATGGGGGCACTGGTTTTGCCTGATAGTCTTTCCCTGGGGTTGTTGAATTTCAGCAGTATTTACCAGCAGCCATAGGTGATTACTTGTTCCATCATACCAATCATTCCCACCTACTGGTTTGTTTAAATCTGTTTGTTCTGTATTTCATTAGTCAATGATTTATGGTCAGCGTAGCAAGGACTATGTTCATGACAGTTTTTTAGCACAATATCACATCCAGCCCTACATCTTAAAAGTAAGAAATTGCTAATTGATTTGATTCTTAATTACGGTTCTCTGCTGTCTACTGATACTGTATGCTGTAATTCCAGTCCATAATCTAAAGCTCTGAATTCAATCACTTTTGGAAACTAAAACACTCTTGATAGTAGATACTACATTAACTGAGCATTAAGGTGCTCATACTTACTACCGGAGATGTTTTCAAGTCAAGCAAGGGTACTGTATTGTGGCTTCCTATACCCTATCGCAGGAGGACAGCAACTTTCTGTAGAGTGACGGCACTGTATATATAATAATATAATAATTATGGGAAAGTGTCATGATTTGACTTCTCACAATGTCTGATAAGCCAAAAAAAAATCTTTCAGATGTATTACATTTCCTTTCAGTGTTGTACTTAGACTACTCACTAGAAGACTAGCCTTATTACATCCTGTATTTAATAAGTTTTCCATGCTGTCAAAAGTAATAATATTAATGTACCATTCAGTTAAATTAATTCTGTTTTGTGCACTGGCCTGCGTAGATGTGAGTGACATTTAGAAATATGATCAGGCAGGAGCTCAGGAGAAGCCAAGTGGCAATATAGAGGGAGATGCAATCGCTAAAGCAGAGCAGCAGCCAGCTGCAAGCATTTGGGAGTAGGCAAAGAGTTGCAGGAAACCAAACTGTGATGTTCAGCCATGTATGATTATTTTAATTCATTCCTCCCTTTCTCATTTATTTAAGTAATTAATTTTCTTCTTGTTTACTTAAGAACTTGATATGTTTGGTAGCATGGTCTTTTGTCTGGAAATCAAAGAGTGTGTTTCTGCTAATCTTTGATTTCAACTGCCTTTGGCCACAGCATTTCTCATTTTTCAAGAAGCAGCTGATTGTAATGCTTTTAAACTGATGACCGTGAAGTGTCATTTTCTACTACTAATAACAGTGTTTTCTCTTTCCATTTCCTCTGCTTTGTAGAAAGCAGTAATCGAAGTGCTTTCTCTAAACAGTTAAAATGTTATGAGAGGACTAAAAGGAGGAAGCCAACAAAATCTAGCTCGTTAATTTTTTAATAACATTGGCTGGTTCAGATTATTGCCCACTTGCTTTCAAGTCCAATTTACCGTTTTGTTGGAGAATATTACGTAGTTATGGCAGTTTAAAGAAATGCAATCTATTACTTATATATATATATTGCAATAAGAGGACAGAGATTTATCTTGAATTTCTGTGTCAAGTAGTGCTGTTTGGAGGGGGACTGGGGGAGAAGAAGGAAAAAAAAAAGCAGATTTTTTCGTTGTTGTTGTTCCAAAGAAAGATCTTGCTAGGTCTGTTCCCTATAAGAAAGGGTAAACAGTAGTGCTAGCATACAGAAGTTGTATCACAAAAGAGTCAGAGAGTAGGACTGTAGTAGGGAAATCTGTCAAAAGAAATATGCAATTAAACCATTTTTTTGGGATCTTCCTCACTCCTACTTTAAAGTTTGACTGTATCTCTACAGATATCACCTCCCAGTACCTTTAAGAAATTCATTTCATTCGAAAGATTATTCCCTGTCTGCCCTAGAACTTCTCCCTTTAAAACTTGCCTCATGGATTTTTGCTTCTGTTTCTGTTCTGTGTTCCCCTAGTATCAGTCTCCTTTACATCTCTTCTTTAGTCTGTTTTCCCTGCTAGTCCCTTTTTTACAGGATCCAAAATGAGCTCTCTAGACCCTGCCTCAAGAACTCTCTGTTTCTTCCAAGGTCTCCTGCTGTAACCTATTTCACTTTGCTGCTTAATTTACTAGTTACATGGCTTGTAACCGAACAGTTTACATTATCAGGAGCTTCCTTTTATGGCCAATTTTGTATATTTGAAGAGGGTATCATCTATGTAGACACTACTGAAAGAAAAAGTAAAAGCAAACAGGAGAGACTTTTGATCACAGACATTCTGTACTTCTGTTTTGTAAGACAAATGGGTTATTCCCAAAATAAAGACTGATCCTTGAATAAGGAACCATGCAGGACACTTGATTGTTCAAATTTTCATATGGTTTTAAAATATTTTCTTCAAAAGTGCAGTAGGTACAATCAGAAAGAGGGTTCTACCTTCTCTCCAGAGGCTTTTAGCAACGTGGCTTCTATATTCATTTTAGACAGCAAAGGATTGTCAGATTAATGTTTTAGTTGTTAAAGGCCTTAAGTTTATATTGACTGGACTTCTAGATAACATTTTGTGAGTCTGAAATAGCTACTTCTGCAATCAGCCTTTTGACTGAAAAGGTCAGGAGGTCTCTGCCTCTCCTGTTTGGTGTCAGTACTTTATCCCAAAAGTAGTGCCAAGACTTTGGGGTACAGTGATACTGGGTGTGTATACATATTCATGTGATAGTCTCTAAAAGTGCTGTAATAATGGGCTGACACGTTAGCTTCAGCTTTTCTTTCTCTTTCCAGTTCTTCCTTATCTTTCCCTGCTATTTCTAGCCTGCTTCTGCAAACGGAGTTTTAAGAGCCTCTTAGTCCCTTCCCACTCCTTTGCCTAATTGTGGCAGAATCATCTTCATATTGTGGGCTCATCTGTCCCCTGATTTGCCAGCATAGAAAAAAAAGATTCTTTCTTTACCGATTATACCTATTGCAAGTTTGAAATTTTCTGCTTTCTTCTTTAACCGTGTATTTATCAAAAATGCAATGCCTTTGAAGCATTGGTTCAACTGGTACTGTTGAACAGCTGTGGTAGAAATAAAATGTCAGTTTTAAAGAAAAAAAAAAAAGGGAGCAGTATTTCCTTTTCCCAGTGTGTCCCCTATTTATTCTATGGGGCATGGGGGAGCAATACTTTCCTAATTGTAGATCCCAACTATGTGTATGAATTTCTAATTCTGCCCACTTGCTATCATGGCTTAATTGAAGTTGTGACCAGTCTATGTCACAATTTTATGTCACAATTACTGCATCCATGTGATTCTGTAATTAGTATTATTTTGACCCTTTTTGAGGCTTAGTGTGTTCATACCTTACATGCCAAGAAAAGGAATTTATTGGATTTGAGATCTCCCTGTGTAGACAGAATGTGATGGCCTCAAAACTGTCTGAAGCCCGTCAGTGTGGGAATTGGGATTAGAGATTCTGTCATTACAGTTAACGTGGGCTTCCTGAATTTAACTTATAACCCACCTTTATGCTGTCCCTGTTTTCTTTACAGGGTTTTAAAACATTTCAGTTGCTGTGAAAACTATACAGCTTCCATTGTAAATATTTATTAGCGTAAGATGGTATTATTTTGAGTCTTTGTCCATAAACCACATCATATTGTTTTTCTCTCAGGCTTATGCAAATATTCACTATCAAAATCGGGTACTAAAGTTGGAAACCCCCTTCACTCTGTGTCCTTCCTATACTGATTGATTTGGAGTCATAGATCCAATTAGGAAAAAGCATATGGTGCTGTGGCTTGGTATTTTGGTATTGTTTTACCAAGAGAGTTGCAAGCATCAACTTTCTCATAATATCTTCCACAAAAATGTGGAGAATGTTTATATTAATAAGATAGATATCTCTGTTAGACATTCTGCAGTACAAACGAGAGTAATCTACATAATAGCATTTTTCTCTGTAGCTTATTAGGAGAGTATACTGTCAAGGCAAAAATGACTACTGACAAATAGAAGAAACACTGAACAGGTAGGAGCCACTTAAGAATCATCTCTAAAAAGTCCAGGTTCTCAACAGGACTTCAAATAGCCTTTCCTAAGCTGAAGAAGTGTTAACAGCACTGTCTGTGTCATTTATGTTCTGCTCCATTGGATCCTCTTTAAATGTAATGAAGTTATGAAGTGCTTAGCTGGAGAGAATCTTTTGATTGGTGTTTAGGCATTATACATGAATAGGTTAATGTCTATGAACCTCCCAGT